>NC_047017.1:27013405-27313405 GCF_902652985.1 Pecten maximus | reverse complement strand
TTTATTATCATTACATATGCACTAGACTTGTTCTTTTCACAGAAGCATTTCTATTCAATTGAATGTTATTGAACTTTTTATTTCATTGGTGGCATTTTAATCTTTTCTGAGGACTTTTAGTTTCCAACAGTGGCACTTGATGGGTTATCATGACATATAATTATGTATTTTATGAGACATTTGGATTGATTATTTATGCATTTTGATGCCAAAATTTACATCACTTTAGCATGGTATGCACCTTTGTTGTGCTACTAAATGTATTGTACATTATACATGTGCTCAGTTTTCCTGATTTTTTTTGTAAAAAAAGCTTAATGAAATTTGGGGACTTCAAGCCATAATGGATGCCATCCCCATGGGTCATTTTTAATTAGATATACCGGTAGTTTCGGTAGTTTCGATGCTTCACAAAAAAAAAATTTAGTCGTTAAAAAGATTCAGTTTGAGATAGAGTTAGATAACTAGTAAGAATTTGGAATGCTAATTCCATAGTTATGTACTGTGGAGATTTTCTGTATGAGGTGTGAACTCTAGGGAATGTTTCTGTGTGATTGGAATGTTAAGGTCTCTACTGACCATTGATCTAGGACAGACAGAATTTGGTGCCTCAGCCTTATGCATTGTGGCCTGGATTGCATTAGCTTTGTCATGGTGTAACCACTATCAGTCAATGTCATCCAACTAGTTGTACACTTACACTGTACATAGCAACATTATTTCTCTGCAGACTGCTTTCTCTTCAGTACTGAAGATGTCTTTCTCAAATTTCATGTGTAGGTTTCCCATTGTCCTTTGTTGTGCATATTGCATTTCGGTACCAATCAGAAAAGAACATGGCTTACAGGGAGCCATCTTCGATTTTGACAACTGAAGTTTGTTATTGCTAGTTCTCAAATTTGGTAGGTAGGTTCCCCTTGATCCCTAATTATGCATATATTCCTGTGTATAGAACCAACCTGACAACAACATGGCTAACACTCAGCCATCTTGCATTTGAGCAATTGAAACTGCAATTTCAGAAAGTACTAAATGGCCATTATAGGTCTTTCTCAAATTTAAATGTAAAGGTTTTTCTTGGTTTCTATAGTTATGCATACTAGTCTGGTTGAAAGAACTGAATGGATGACAAAGAGTATGGCCATCTTGGATTTTGACAATTGCAGATTGCTCCTGCTATATAGTGTTATGTAAAGTTATAAAATGTTTTAAAGGAAAAGTGAAAGAAGGGAAAAGAAGATAAAAGATCAGGATTGAGAGAGTGTTTATGGGTTATTTTATATAGGTTTGTGTACATGTTACTCAGTTAGGACAAATAAAGTGGTTGGTGACTATTTGATGTAATTTTGTATAAGGACACTCAGGGAGTGGTTGGTGTCTTTTAAAATATTTTTTTAAGAACAGATAGTGGTTGGAAATGATTTAATGTAGTTTTGTGTGAGGAAGAGAGAGTGGATTGGAATGATTTGATGTAGTTTTGTGTGAGGGCAGAGAGAATGGATGGGGGATGATTTGATGTAGTTTTGTGTGAGGGCAGAGAGAATGGATGGGGGATGATTTGATGTAGTTTTGTGTGAGGGCAGAGAGAGTGGATTGGGGTGATTTGATGTAGTTTTGTGTGAGGTCAGAGAGTGGATTGTGATGATTTGATGTAGTTTTGTGTGAGGGCAGAGAGAGTGGATTGTGATGATTTGATGTAGTTTTGTGTGAGGGCAGAGAGAGTGGATTGTGATGATTTGATGTAGTTTTGTGTGAGGGCAGAGAGAGTGGATTGGGATGATTTGATGTAGTTTTGTGTGAGGGAAGAGAGAGTGGATGGGGATGATTTGATGTAGTTTTGTGTGAGGGCAGAGAGAGTGGATTGTGATGATTTGATGTAGTTTTGTGTGAGGGCAGAGAGAGTGGATTGGGATGATTTGATGTAGTTTTGTGTGAGGAAGAGAGAGTGGATGGGGATGATTTGATGTAGTTTTGTGTGAGGAAGAGAGAGTGGATGGGGATGATTTGATGTAGTTTTGTGTGAGGGCAGAGAGAGTGGATGTAGATGATTTGATGTAGTTTTGTGTGAGGGCAGAGAGAGTGGATTGGGATGATTTGATGTAATTTTGTGTGAGGGCAGAGAGAGTGGATGGGGATGATTTGATGTAGTTTTGTGTGAGGGCAGAGAGAGTGGATGGGGATGATTTGATGTAACTTTGTGTGAGGGCAGAGAGAGTGGATGGGGATGATTTGATGTAGTTTTGTGTGAGGGCAGAGAGAGTGGATTGGGATGATTTGATGTAGTTTTGTGTTAGGGAAGATTGAGTGGATGTAGATGATTTGATGTAGTTTTGTGTGAGGGCAGAGAGAGTGGATGGGGATGATTTGATGTAGTTTTGTGTGAGGGCAGAGAGAGTGGATTGGGATGATTTGATGTAGTTTTGTGTGAGGGAACTGAAGAGAGAGTGGATGGGGATGATTTGATGTAGTTTTGTGTGAGGGCAAAGAGAGTGGATTGGGATGATTTGATGTAGTTTTGTGTGAGGGCAGAGAGAGTGGATGGGGATGATTTGATGTAGTTTTGTGTGAGGGCAGAGAGAGAGTGGATTGGGATGATTTGATGTAGTTTTGTGTGAGGGAACTGAAGAGAGAGTGGATGGGGGATGATTTGATGTAATTTTGTGTGAGGGAAGAGAGAGTGGATGGGGATGATTTGATGTAGTTTTGTGTGAGGGAACTGAAGAGAGAGTGGATTGGGATGATTTGATGTAATTTTGTGTGAGGGAAGAGAGAGTGGATGGGGATGATTTGATGTAGTTTTGTGTGAGGAGGAGAGTGGATGGGGATGATTTGATGTAGTTTTGTGTGAGGGAAGAGAGAGTGGATGGGGGATGATTTGATGTAGTTTTGTGTGAGGGCAGAGAGAATGGATGGGGATGATTTGATGTAGTATAGATTTTAATATTGTTGTTGCCAGTCCTGAGTATTGCGCCTGCATTGATCCCTGTGTTCATTACTGTATATATAGTGTAGATCACCCTTGATCTGAACAGCTCACAGTCAATCCACTACTGTCATTGAGTAACAGTTAAGTCTGGTTTATGTTGATAATGATTGTATGAGCTGCCTGAGTTTGATACACATTCCGATTCTTAGGATAGCATGTCTCAGTAGGCACATGATGGCAGTGTCCCTTTGATCTGTAGATATAATCACCACACAATTACACTGGCCTTACTCTACAATTGCTTCTTACAGAAAATGACCCAAAATGGTTGAAGTAGCAATATGATGCTGTAATAACCCTTGATCCAGCAGCAGATTTAATTGTAAATGTTTTTTGATACTATTTGGTGATGGGATAATGATATAAGGATATCTGGCTTGATGTCAGCATGTTTTTGCCTGGCCCATAGTTGCCAGGCTAATTGACCTATTTTACCAATCCTAATATATCTAGTAAAGTGAGAGATACATAGTAATGGCTAGTGTCTTTTCCCTTCTCTGCTATATGGCCTTTCGATTTTAATACATTTTTTTTTTCTAGAGGAGTATTATAACTGTTCCACCAGGATTCACTTAACTACTGGTACATACTAAAAATTGATATAATTCATCTATTCATATAAACATCTATAGCTCTTGATCTCTGTCTGTAGCCTACTTTGATGTCATCTGACTCGAAGGATGACCTATTGTCGTCGTGTTTTGTCCATTGTCATGCACTGTGCATCATTCATCAATTTTTCATGTTGGATCTTAAAGTTTGTTTGCATATTTTTGGAGAATAAATCAAGAATTTTTATTTTCTGCGTGTTCCTGCTTAAAGATTTTGCCTACTTTTTGAGCACAGATCAGGAAATATTATTTTCTGGATTTTTCTACATTGGAATCAATATTAATGAACTGCTAGCAGTGTTGATCATTCACATGGCTGGCCTTGTGGTCCACACAGATCCCTGATTAAACAGATCACCTCAGAGATTGGATTCAATCATGGTCATGTTTTAGGCAAGCTGGCATTAATCATGCTATCTCAGTCTGTTTATCGGTCCCCTTGGTATTGAGTGGCAGTATCGGTCCCCTTGGTATTGAGTGGCAGTATCGGTCCCCTTGGTATTGACTGGCAGTATCGGTCCCCTTGGTATTGACTGGCAGAGTATCAAGTTGACCCTCAATTTTTAGCCATTTCAGAAGTCAAATCACTTTCTCAGAAGTCTGAAGAGTCAAAATATATGTCAAATTGACATGTCTCTACAGACTTAGAGTCAAATCTCATAAAGCGGTCAAACACATACTCTTATTGGGGGACTGGAAGCCCTGATGGGTCACCTTCCAGACCACATGAGTTTTCCTGGGTACTCCTCAAGTTTTCCTTGGTTTCCATTCACATTAACACCCCTAGCTTTCATCTAGCCTGAGTGATTGTAATTCTCCATTCTGTAACTCTTGTATTATCTTAAACTACTGTTAATTTTATCAATTTATCAGAATTATGAACTTGATGTTCACAGTAATGAGGTACAAATCAGGTTGTTACTTCCTGGGAATGATCAGATACATCTGGTTATATGGTTAGGCATAGCCAGGTGTGACACACCTGTTTTGTTGGCTACTTTGGTTGACTACAGTGGACATTCCCAATTACAGGATGCCTGTATTTTATTGTTTTAAGACCCTGGTACTGCCTGACTTGTCCAACATGATGTTTGGTAGTGTCTATAGTACGACTATAACCCTGTAAGCCTTCAGATAAAGCATCATGAGACACAACAACACACTCTATCACCTTATTGTTAGGTCCTAGCTGTCTACTATCAGTACCTTCTGGTCCAAGGTTACTGAATGCAAATCTGGAATTAAGAATCATCCAATGTGTCAGCCCGCTGGTGTGCAAGGTTCTGATAGAAAGTCGAAGTCACATGCTAATCGAAGGACAAAAAAATCTGCCTCATTTTGTAGGAGGTGTATGATTGGTCGTGTAGGTTGTGTATGATTGGTCGTGTAGGTGATGTATGATTGGTCGTGTAGGTGGTGTATGATTGGTCCTGTAGGTGATGTATGATTGGTCCTGTAGGTGGTGTATGATTGGTCGTGTAGGTGGTGTATGATTGGTCCTGTAGGTGATGTATGATTGGTCCTGTAGGTGGTGTATGATTGGTCCTGTAGGTGGTGTATGATTGGTCCTGTAGGTGATGTATGATTGGTCCTGTAGGTGGTGTATGATTGGTCGTGTAGGTGGTGTATGATTGGTCCTGTAGGTGGTGTATGATTGGTCCTGTAGGAGGTGTATCATTGGTCGTGTAGGTGGTGTATCATTTGTCCTGTAGGTGGTGTATGATTGGTCATGTAGGTGGTGTATGATTGGTCCTGTAGGAGGTGTATCATTGGTCGTGTAGGAGGTGTATCATTTGTCCTGTAGGTGGTGTATGATTGGTCCTGTAGGAGGTGTATCATTGGTCGTGTAGGTGGTATATCATTGGTCGTGTAGGAGGTGTATCATTGGTCCTGTAGGTGGTATATCATTGGTCGTGTAGGTGGTGTATGATTGGTCCTGTAGTTGTTGTAACATTGGTCCTGTAGGTGATGTATGATTGGTCCTGTAGGTGGTGTATGATTGGTCCTGTAGGTGGTGTATGATTGGTCATGTAGGTGGTGTATGATTGGTCGTGTAGGTGGTGTATGATTGGTCCTGTAAAATTGGTCCTGTATGTGGTGTATCATTGGTCCTGTAGGTGGTGTATGATTGGTCCTGTAGGTGGTGTATGATTGGTCCTGTAAAATTGGTCCTGTATGTGGTGTATTATTGGTCCTGTAACATTGGTCCTGTATGTGGTGTTACATTGGTCCTGTAACATTGGTCCTGTAGGTGGTGTATGATTGGTCCTGTAGTTGGTGTATGATTGGTCGTGTAGGTGATGTATCATTGGTCGTGTAGGTGATGTATCATTGGTCGTGTAGGTAATGTATCATTGGTCCTGTACGTGATGTATCATTGGTCCTGTAGTTGGTGTATATTGGTCCTGTAACATTGGTCCTGTAGGTGGTGTATGATTGGTCCTGTAGGTGGTGTATCATTGGTCCTGTAGTTGGTGTAACATTGGTCCTGTATGTGGTGTTACATTGGTCCTGTAACATTGGTCCTGTAGGTTGTGTATGATTGGTCCTGTAGGTGGTGTATGATTGGTCCTGTAGTTGGTGTAACATTGGTCCTGTATGTGGTGTTACATTGGTCCTGTAACATTGGTCCTGTAGGTTGTGTATGATTGGTCCTGTAGGAGGTGTATGATTGGTCCTGTAGGAGGTGTATGATTGGTCCTGTAGGTTGTGTATGATTGGTCCTGTAGGTGGTGTATGATTGGTCCTGTAGGTGGTATATCATTGGTCCTGTAGGTGGTGTATGATTGGTCCTGTAGGTGGTGTATGATTGGTCCTGTAGGTGGTGTAACATTGGTCCTGTATTATTGGTCCTGTAACATTAGTCCTAAAGGCCCTGTGTCAGTGGTCATCTGAAGTGTGTTTGAATGTCCACATTAAATGTTAAGTTTGGTTATCCATGAAACCTTGATTCCTCCTGTTGGTAGATAACTTTTGACTTTCAGGTTGCAGTTTTTGAAAACTTATTTCATTTTTCAAGCAAAAAGTACAAATAGCCATCTCTTGTTCAGATATATATAAATGAAAACAACTAAAGCTATGATTGTGTTGCCATGCAGTCATTGCCTAATAATGGAAGAAGTGAGCTACATTGGCAGTCCCAGTTTGTACTCATGGCTTGATGATTACTGGGTGATGTTAAAGCATATATCTATGAATTATCAAAGGCTTGGAGTTTTCCATGTCATTGCAGTTTAGAAATGTGATTGGTAACCATTCAGGGTAAAAGTATGTTATTAAGGCAGAAATCCACAAATTATGCATGCATGTGGAGTAATTGTCCTGGCATTTTTCTGGGAATGTCTGCACATCAAACATAGGCAGCAGTGGTGCGTGGGGATGATAAACTTGATTGAGGTCCTCAAAGCCTGTAATATTGAGGTTTGCCTTGGAAACTGGTGTAGAGTAATAAAGTGACATACAGGTTACAGTTCATATCCAATAGACTCCCCATGGAAACGCTTTATGATTCACATTCGAGAACCAGTTATAAGGAGTCCACTATGTGGCTCTGATGACTTGGGAACACGTTACTTGACATATAAGCCTTGGGAACACAGTACTTGACATATAAGCCTTGGGAACACAGTACTTGACATATAAGCCTTGGGATCACAGTACTTGACATATAAGCCTTGGGATTACAGTACTTGACATATAAGCCTTGGGATTACAGTACTTGACATTTAAGCCTTGGGATCATGGTACTTGACATTTAAGCCTTGGGATCCGTTACTTGACATATAAGCCTTGGGATAATTGTAATTGACATATAAGACTTGGGATCATAGTACTTGACATATCACCCTTCAGATCACATAACTTGACAAATACAAATCTTGGGTCACAGTACTTGACATATAAGCCTTGGGATTACAGTACTTGGCATATAAGCCTTGGTATCACAATTCTTGACATATAACCCTTGGGATCATGGTACTTGATATATAAGCCTTGGGATCACGTTACTTGACATATAAGCCTTGGGATCACAGTACTTGACAAATACAAATCTTGGGTCACGTAACTTGGCATATAAGCCTAATGGGATCATGGTAATTGATATATAGGCCTTGGGATCACTGTACTTGGCATATAAGCCTTGGGATCACTGTACTTGACATATAAGCTGTGAGATCACAGTATTTGACTATAAACAAAACATTGTAGAAAATAATATACAGAATCTTTATTTAGGCTTTCAACTCGAAAAGCTCTAAAATAAGATTATAATGATAAAATATGTATGTTTGACATTTGTGTGAGGATAGCAGCTATTAGCTAAGTATTTTGTTTGTAAATTTTGTATAGTTTTGAGATTACTCCAGATTAAGTAAAGTATATGTAAACTTGATATATGATTTTCGTACTTCTGTAAGCATATTTGTTGTGTGTTTGTGTTAATTTGATGTAATTTTGATATCAGGTTTGATATCACTAGAAGTCACCAGTGTGGTATCTTGTTTCCTGTGACACAATCAAATATAGTCGTATTTATTTCTTATTTCCAGCTCCTCTTAATGGTTTTATTGGCTAAATGCAGTCATAACCGTGCTACACCTTATATAAATATAGAGAATGTGTGAAGGAAACCCTTGTACAACTGATGGTAGGGCATTGTCCCTGTGGGGCTGTAATGGCTCAGACATTCGCATTTATTTCACAGGTATTGATTGGCTTGGATATGGGAGAAGGTCCGGAGATGATATCAACTTCTCAGGAAATAACATGGTAATTGTGAATTCCTATGGTGATGTTACCGTGGAGATGTACCTGACAGTCTGTCTGTATCATTACCACACAACATCCGCTCTCTCCCTGTCACAATGTTAACTTTATCAGTCAATTTCTCATTGAAATGAAGAAATATTTCTGTGAACTAATGCACACCATTTTAATGGATAAAAGCAATAAAAGACTTTTTTATTACCTCCAGTTGTCATTCCTCAGGAGGGAAAAGTGAATTATTATGATGTGCTGCAGAACAGGTGAACAAAGCAGGCCAATTGAACCTCTTGCTTATAATCATTATGTAATAAGAAATGCGATGGCATTGGCCCATTTGTCCCAGCTAGAAGCAAAATTTTATAGAACCTCTAAATTTCTTCTGAATAGCCAATATGAAAAATGCCACCAGATGTGACCAGGGCTTGCTTGAAATGAATCAGTACTGTTGACAATTAACCATGACCTATGTCTAGGTCATAGGGGTCAATCAGTTAAAATTGAAAGCCATAGAGCCATGCTACATGTATAGTATGTTGTCATTGGGTTGAATGCTTAGAAGCCTTCACCTGACCTGCCTTCTGATAGGGTTAAATGTAATGTCTACATGTCATTGTAATGAGCTACTAATCATCGTCTTCATGCTAGTTACATGTCAGTTGGTAATTTGTGTAAAATGCCAATCCTTGCCTGAGTGTCTCATTTAGATAAGTGCCATTCAAAGACTGAAGGCAAGATTGATGCTGATCATGAGCTGATGTATCTGATCTTGTGTTCTCATTTACCCCATTGATTGATGTGGAGTCGACAGACCCTAATATTATCATTTTTGTGTTGTGATGATGTCACTGTTGATTGCTTTAATCAGACGCGTTCATGGGAGTGAGAGGCAGATCTCTTGTTATTTTCTCTAATGAAATAGGATAATCTATTATCTTAACTTGTTGACTGGAAAACAGATACTGATTTATGGCAGGATTCAGGAATACCATCCTTGGAGTAACATATGTGTTCTCTATCAATTGGTTGTTATTCTTTTTCTAATGCCCTAGGAATATAGTACAATATAGATGTTGAAACACCTTCCTACAAAGTCTTTATAAAGTACCACAGGTACCACCCTGGTAACAGGTCTCCCTACAAAGTCTTTATAAAGTACCACAGGTATCACCCTGGTAACAGGTCTCCCTACAAAGTCTTTATAAAGTACCACACCACCCTGGTAACAGGTCTCCCTACAAAGTCTTTATAAAGTACCACAGGTACCACCCTGGTAACAGGTCTCCCTACAGAGTCTTTATAAAGTACCACAGGTATCACCCTGGTAACAGGTCTCCCTACAAAGTCTTTATAAAGTACCACAGCTAGGTACCACCCTGGTAACAGGTCTCCCTACAAAGTCTTTATAAAGTACCACAGGTACCACCCTGGTAACAGGTCTCCCTACAGAGTCTTTATAAAGTACCACAGGTACCACCCTGGTAACAGGTCTCCCTACATAGTCTTTATAAAGTACCACAGGTACCACCCTGGTAACAGGTCTCCCTACAAAGTCTTTATAAAGTACCACAGGTACCACCCTGGTAACAGGCCTCTCCCTATAAATTGCAAAGTCTTTATCTTCTATATTGACTTTGGTTGGGAATATGAGCTATTCTTGTTATGATATCTTCATTTCGTGCATTTGCAATCACATTGTTTACACTATTCTGAAAGATGATGATATCGTATTTAGCATTAGTGAAAAGAATTTGTTTTTAACTTTTTTAGAAATCTTTTGTGCTGCCTTTCACTTTTCACAATTAACAGAAAGTATATTACTTTTACCATACTGAACATTTGAAGAATCTAAGGATACACAAACATGTAGCCTCTTTGAGGCTGGCATACTGTTTCCAAAGTGAATTTGGAGCTGACAAGCTGGTTTGATAGATAAGTCTGGTGTGGTGTTTTGTGATCCAGTGTACATGTCCTGGTGAATTTTTTATACAGTTGCTGGAAAACTGTATCAGCTTCTCTTAATTGGCAGTATTGACAGCATGCTTGCATGCCTATATATAGCTATCACAACTTTGTTTATGGTCAGATGTGTTGATGGCACATCTATGAGGACGTGTCTGATGATGACTGACCAATGACTCGGACAGATAGCAGTGTTTTAGTGTGTGACAATTTGTGGGGTTTTTGTTGAGGATTGTCCATATTGGCATTAAAACTCTCATAGCAATGTCGCTGAACAAAGCAGGACTTCCCTTTATATTCCCTTCCCCAATTAAACCAGATCGCAATAAACCACGTCTGGAGATAAACATCTGAAAAAGGGAATGAAGCAATTTAGTTGTCACTTTGTCTACTACATAATCTCTATTAAAACAGGGCTGTAATGTGTATATAGAATGTGTTTATGTTGTAATCTTGAACAAGGCTAATAATGTAAAATTATAATGAAATTGATAACGATACATAACTCCTCACTGTCTGTACCCAAACTCTGTCTAATGGTCAATGTTCAGTACATACATAACACCTCACTGTCTGTACCCAAACTCTGTCTAATGGTCAATGTTCAGTACATACATAACACCTCACTATCTGTACCCAAACTCTCTCTAATGGTCAATGTTCAGTACATACATAACACCTCACTGTCTGTACCCAAACTCTCTCTAATGGTCAATGTTCAGTACATACATAACACCTCACTGTCTGTACCCAAACTCTCTCTAATGGTCAATGTTCAGTACATACATAACTCCTCACTATCTGTACCCAAACTCTCTCTAATGGTCAATGTTCAGTACATACATAACTCCTCACTGTCTGTACCCAAACTCTGTCTAATGGTCAATGTTCAGTACATACATAACACCTCACTGTCTGTACCCAAACTCTGTCTAATGGTCAATGTTCAGTACATACATAACACCTCACTATCTGTACCCAAACTCTCTCTAATGGTCAATGTTCAGTACATACATAACACCTCACTGTCTGTACCCAAACTATCTCTAATGGTCAATGTTCAGTACATACATAACACCTCACTGTCTGTACCCAAACTCTCTCTAATGGTCAATGTTCAGTACATACATAACTCCTCACTATCTGTACCCAAACTCTCTCTAATGGTCAATGTTCAGTACATACATAACACCTCACTGTCTGTACCCAAACTCTGTCTAATGGTCAATGTTCAGTACATACATAACTCCTCACTGTCTGTACCCAAACTCTCTCTAATGGTCAATGTTCAGTACATACATAACACCTCACTGTCTGTACTCAAACTCTGTCTAATGGTCAATGTTCAGTACATACATAACACCTCACTGTCTGTACCCAAACTCTGTCTAATGGTCAATGTTCAGTACATACATAACACCTCACTGTCTGTACCCAAACTCTCTCTAATGGCCAATGTTCAGTACATACATAACACCTCACTGTCTGTACCCAAACTCTCTCTAATGGTCAATGTTCAGTACATACATAACACCTCACTGTCTGTACCCCAACTCTGTCTAATGGTCAATGTTCAGTACATACATAACACCTCACTGTCTGTACCCCAACTCTGTCTAATGGTCAATGTTCAGTACATACATAACTCCTCACTGTCTGTACCCAAACTCTGTCTAATGGTCATGATCAATGTTCAGTAAATTTGACTAGGTATGTGTGGACATCTGTCCATATATGTGTGGGCATGTGTTCATGTGTGGGTAGAAATGTGTGTTTGTCCATGTATGTGTAGATATTTGTGTTTGTCAAGGTATGTGAGGAAATGTATGTTTTGCCATGTAGGTATGGACATGTTTTGAATGTTACAGGTTTATTTAATGATAATTCCCCATTTTCATATGTATGTGTTTGCTCAGGTGTTAAATGACATTTGTTTATTGTTACTTCCTCCCTGGCAGACCTGAACCTGTGCTGTTTATAGGTAATTAACATATAGATCACAATAATACTGTTGACATTTGCATGTTTCAGGGAGTGCATATGCCTACCAGGATGACGAGACGTCCAGTGACAGCGATGATGAAGTACTTAAGCGGTACCAGAGCACACTCGCCACAACCCACAGTATTCGTAGGACAGACACCTCACAGAGTGTTCGCAGCTCCAAGAGCACAAAGAGTTCCAAAAGTAGAAAAAGTGTAACAGGTATGTAAGCTTCACTTCAGATTCTTTATTGTCTAAGGGGGACCAGTCATCATCATCCTCTAGGGGGACCAGTCATCATAATCCTCTAGGGGGACCAGTCATCATAATCCTCTAGGGGGACCAGTCATCATAATCCTCTAGGGGGACCTGTCATCATAATCCTCTAGGGGGACCAGTCATCATAATTATTTAAGGGGACTAGTCATCATAATCCTCTAGGGGGACCAGTCATCATTATCCTCTAGGGGGACCAGTCATCATTATCCTCTAGGGGGACCAGTCATCATAATCATTTAAGGGGACTAGTCATCATAATCCTCTAGGGGGACCAGTCATAAACATCCTCTAGGGGGACCAGTCATAAACATCCTCTAGGGGGACCAGTCATCATAATCCTCCAGGGGGACCAGTCATAAACATCCTCTAGGGGGACCAGTCATCATAATCATTTAAGGGGACTAGTCATCATAATCCTCTAGGGGGACCAGTCATAAACATCCTCTAAGGGGGACCAGTCATCATAATCCTCTAAGGGGACCAGTCATCAACATCCTCTAGGGGGACCAGTCATCAACATCCTCTAGGGGGACCAGTCATCATAATCCTCTAGGGGGACCAGTCATCATAATCCTATAGGGGGACAAGTCATCATAATCCTCTAGGGGGACCAGTCATCATCATCCTGTAGGGGGACCAGTGATGACCATCCTCAAGGGGGACCAGTCATAAACATCCTCTAGGGGGACCAGTCATCATAATCCTCTAGGGGGACCAGTCATCAACATCCTCTAGGGGGACCAGTCATCATAATCCTCTAGGGGACCAGTCATCAACATCCTCTAGGGGGACCAGTCATCATAATCCTCTAGGGGGACCAGTCATAAACATCCTCTAGTGGACCAGTCTTAAACAAAACATTCCCAGGGGACCAGTCATTGTTAGGTATCCTACAGGGGGCCAGTCATTGATAGATATCCTACAGGGGGCCAGTCATTGATAAGATATCCTACAGCGGCCAGTCATGGATAGATATCCTACAGGGGGCCAGTCATTGATAAGATATCCTACAGCGGCCAGTCATTGATAGATATCCTACAGGGGGCCAGTCATTGTTAGGTATCCTACAGGGGCCAGTCATTGATAGATATCCTACAGGGAGCCAGTCATCGATAGATATTCTACAGGGGACCAGTCATTGTTAGGTATCCTACAGGGGGCCAGTTATTGATAGATATCCTACAGGGGACCAGTCATTGTTAGGTATCCTACAGGGACCAGTCATTGATAGATATCCTACAGGGGGCCAGTCATTGTTAGGTATCCGCATGGACCATTCATTATGATATCCTACAGGGGGCCAGGCTTTGATATATATCCTAACAGGGGGGCCAGTCATATTGTATATTATCCTAACGTATACAGGGACCAGTCCTTGATAGATATCCTACAGGGGACCAGTCATTGTTAGGTATCCTAAGGGGGCCAATCATTGATAGATATCCTACAGGTTGGTAGTATTAGTTATGACATGTCTAGGAAGATTTTTTTTCAGCCTCCTGTATAACAACTGAATCACTTCTACTACATACATGCCCCCTTCTGGTGGTTAAATATTTCAGTATTTGTTAATTTCTAGCTGTTTGTCAGGTCATTAGGAGGAACAGCTTGCATTTGTCATTTTGAAACACAGTTGTCTGAGCGTGGTGACGCTTCCAGAGAAATGTATGTGCTGGTGTAAGATTTACAAGTCAAAGCACATGATGTCTCGTCTTCAAAACTATCTGTGTTTCCACCTCAAAGATAGTACGTGTCTCGTCTTCAAAACTATCTGTGTTTCCACCTCAAAGATAGAACGTGTCTCAGCATCAAAACTATCTGTGTTCCTCAAAGATAGTGTCTCGGCATCAAAACTATATGTGTTCCTACCTCAAAGATAGTGTCTCGGCATCAAAACTATATGTGTTCCTACCTCAAAGATAGTGTCTCGGCATCAAAACTATCTGTGTTTCTACCTCAAAGATAGTGTCTCGGCATCAAAACTATCTGTGTTCCTACCTCAAAGATAGTGTCTCGGCATCAAAACTATCTGTGTTCCTACCTCAAAGATAGTGTCTCGGCATCAAAACTATCTGTGTTCCTACCTCAAAGATAGTGTCTCGGCATCAAAACTATCTGTGTTCCTACCTCAAAGATAGTGTCTCGGCATCAAAACTATCTGTGTTCCTACCTCAAAGATAGTGTCTCGGCATCAAAATTATCTGTGTTCCTACCTCAATGCTATCACACATCATGTGGAGAAATTCTGTGTGGCAGTTTATTTCATCAAAGCTAAAATATCTACAGTTCAGATCAAATACCTAGCAGGATCAGTTAGATTCTTTCTACCAAGTCAGTGTTCTAGTTTTTGTGTCACTTGCACAAAGTAGGAGACTTATAGGTACATGTATATTATGTCAGCGTCCGCAGAGGTTTCCGTGCGTTAACTAAGTTCCTTTTGGCTGATCAATCTCAAACTTCATGCAGATCTTCCTTGTGCTTTCTTGGGATTACTTTTCAGGTCTGAAGGTCAAAGGTCAAGGTCACTTACTAAAAATAGAAAATTTGTTCCCTTGGGCCAATCAAACTCAAATTTAATGTAGTTTTTTGCTTGCCACAAGTGTTTGCATGGGATTGTTTTTTTTACTGGTATAATTTAAAGCTTAAGGTCAAAGGTCAAGGGTACTACTATAAATAGAAAATCTGTTTCCATGCCAGAACTCTTGTAATCACCAACTTTCTGTTCAGGCAACACAACCACTTTCATGGAGCTTGTTATACCCCCGCAACAAAGTTAGGGGGGTATACTGGAATCAGGTTGTCCGTCCGTCTGTCTGTAGACGCATTTTGTCCGGAGAACTCCTCCTAAACCGATGGGCCAATTCTGATGAAACTTCACACAAGTATTAATGATCATGTGTAGATGTGCATGCCACTTTATTTTTCTCAAAATTATGGTTGCTATGGCAACTGGTCACTATAAACAGGTTTTCTGATAAGAACCATAACTTTAAGTTTGTCCAGACAACTCCTCCTAAACCGAAGGGCCAATTTCAATGAAACTTCACACAAATATAGAGGACCATGTGTAGATGTGCATGCCACTTTTTTTTTTTTTATCAAAATTATGGTTGCTATGGCAACTGGTCACTATTTTACTGGATTATCTTAGTTAGCCTCTAATTAATAGTTCCAATTCAATTATTCACCATTGACTCGTGCAGATTGCGGGGGTATTAGTCAGCCATCCTGGCGACAGTTCTAGTTAGTTCCAGAGATTATCTGGAGTATAACATCAATGATTTTTTTCTTCACCACACTAATACTATGATGACACATGATTATACAGTATCACTACTGTGTAAGCTTGTTATTACGAATCCTGAGATTGAGGAATGCCACCTGTTGACTTTAGGTCTAATGTCAAAACTTCCAGTTATTCTGAACACAGGGATAATAAGCTCTGTATTTAGATTGTAGTCTGGAAAATATTTAAACAATGATATATTAGTGTTTATGTTTTGACACTACTCCAAAATTTGTCCAGAAGGTTTTCGAAAGTGTTTAAATTTGTTGCGACATTTTCTGGTAAGGAATTCCAGCTGTCCTCAATTCTTTGAGTGAACGAATATTTCTTAAATTCTAGTCTACTTCTTGATTGATCTAGGCTGAGTGAATGTCCCTGGGTCCTTCTCTCTTGCTTTATTTGCAAAAATCTGTGAGATGCTTTTGACTCATAGCCTCCTTCCAAAATTTTGCAAACCTTAAACATTTGGCCCCTGTTACATCGGTATAGTAATGACGGTAGTAATTTCGAAGCTCTATGACATATTTCTGATACAAAACTGAGGTATGCCTAGCTTGAGAAAGCACAGAATTATATACAGTTATGTTGTCATGATCATATTTATTGATGTTTGGGTAATATAACCTCATTGGAAATTTGGAAATAAAGATTTCAATCTATATAACATCTATATTTCAAAAGAGTAATCCCCCTTTTCTGATTTATATGTGGGGTGAAAGTGGTGTGGCAGATATATATATATATATATATATTGACCTGTTTCCCCGTTAAAGACCGTTTTCAAAATGAACAGTTAAATTAATGTCAAATGAGTTTAAGAATAATATTTAAACAACCTTTTGTGCTTGTAGATTTCAGTTTGATTGTTGATTTATTTCCTAGTTTTCAGTTTGATTGTTGATTTATTTCCTAGTTTTCAGTTTGATTGTTGATTTATTCACTTGCATTTAAATTATTAAAGGTGCTGTTGCAGAACCGCCCACAGCGATTTCTTGAATTCGACTATATTTTCCAGTAAAGCTATGAAAAATACATATGGAACAAGATGTTATTTTCCACTTGACCCATAAGCGCCCATAGCGCCATCTACTTCACTTTTTCGTTTACAAGCATACCTGTGTTTTTCACAGACCCATAAGTGGTATTTCTGTTTGTCACTGAGAGGTTTTCTCACGACTAGGTATTGTACATACATTGTAGTTTAAAATGATAAACAGTTGACCATGAAAAATCAAACGAGTTTAGTACAAGATGACGTAGAAAACCAAAATTCGAAAAATACCATTTTTAAAATCAAGCGGCAAATTCGGCACGATAATATGTGAGTACTATCGATGTTAGTGTTTTAAAAACATATTTGACTATCCCTCTGTATACCAGCAAAAGAAAGTCGTGCCGAATCACTGGATAAGGGCAGTAATTCAATGTTGAAAAATGTATATGGAAAAAATGCACGGGCGATACAAGTGGTCCTTGTCATACACAATAATACAACGTATTGATTTATTATGAAAATGATTTGATACAATGTCCATGACAATGTATTATGTTCTACTATGTTTAACATACTTATAGTAGTTCCGAATTACGTATGATTCATCATTTTTCTCACTTGACCATCTTCGTCTTCAGTACTTCTTCAAAGCTTCTCCGTTGGGGTGTGCCACACAAAAGTTCCCTTTGCCACTTGGTCTTTTGACTACTCACCGCGAATGGTGCTTGGCGTGTTGTTATAATTGCTGTTACGTTTTACAATTCTATTTAGTTCAGTTATTCTGTAGTAAAGTTGTCTTTGTCTCAAATAGGAAAATGGAGAACTCCTGCATTGGGTTGGGATGTAAAGTTAAGTTCAAGTACAACCAGGTTGGCGATGGTAAAAATCCATGAAAAATTCAGGACTGGATGAAAGATGTTCTCCTTTCTGAAGGTGTCATACTTTCTGAATCAACAGAAGCAAAGATGTGTCCAAAATGCTTTCTCAGATACCTCAAGAAACGTCCTGCATCCGAGAATGCCAATGAACCGGAACGGAAAAAAGCTTCCGTAGACAATGATGATTCTGTTGACGAATCTGACACTCTGGACGGGTATCTTTCTGTAGATGATTTATACTATGCCCCTTCTTCAAACAGAAAATGTAGCATTTGTCGAACTTACAACATGAGGAGTTCTAGCTGCATCAGTGAGAAAGCAAGACACCAGCTGCTTATCAAACATAAACTGTACATGCCTGAAAATTCCAGGGTGTGTTCAAGTCATCTTCTTGGTAAGGATATCAGTCCTGACATTGAGCCGGTTTTGACAGGGAGGGATAAACTTGTTAATCACTTAGCCACCAAGTCACCAGCTGTTATCAACGATTTACTCAAAATCATACAGAACCTGTCCAATAACTTGTCACCGCTTGTATTAAACTTCGACAACATGGATGATGAAGATTGCCAAGCTTGGACAGGCTGGGATTGTAATCAATTCAATCAAATACACGATGCATGTTCCGAACATATTACTGGTACAAAAGCATTGTCATCTAAGAATGCCCTTCTGCTGTTTTGGTTGTCGAAAGTTATCACTCTCGTTTCAAGCAATTCAGGTTTTTTAAAACTGAACTCACATCAAACTACTTCATCAAAAATCTCGAAAGTCTTCTGAAAAGTGTCACAGCATGTCTGAACTGGCTACGTGGACCCATATATCAGCCTTCATCAACAAAAGCAGCCGAAGATGAAAAAGTTGCTCTGGAGATGAAGTCACTTCTAAACAAGTCCAACATCCTAGCAGAGCGTGTTGAGAAAGAGCCAGATCTTTCACGGAGAGCCAAATCCCAATGGCAGAAGCTAGAGGTAGCCCAGCTCGAGTTCCCACGTCTTGACCAAGAATATCTAGAAACTCTGGCATGTGTGACGTACCAGGTGAAGTTGGCCCCGGATACATATTGGAACATTTGACAACAGATGGAGATTATGAAGTCATGGCATACGAACACTCTTCTGACCTGATTCGATGTCAAATCCGATCTCGTCATAATCCCAAACGAAATACAACATAAGGATCCAGTACTCAGTTACCGAACAACCACCAATACAGAATTACTACTGTACGTGTCCAACCGGTCAGAGGACTGTTGGTATGTGTGCTCATATCGCCAGTGTCCTCTTCTACCTTGGGGTCTATGTCCATAGTCAGTCTCGAAAACCACTTCAACCAACCAAGTTTATGCCACTGATGAAGTAAATAGCCCGCTAATAAATATAATCCAGAATCTAGGGAAGATAATACATTGAATGTTTCTGATATACACAACGTAGCGTCATTGTCACTCTTCAAAAATGATCGACAGTGTCTAGAATGTAACTGTGAAGGAATATAATACTCATATATACCGTAAATATTCGCGTATAGTGCGCACTTTTTTAGACAAAAACTGTCGTGTCAAAAAGGGGGTGCGCACTATACACAAGAACAAGCGATTTTCCGACAATATTGGTCTCGGTTATCTGGTCCGCCATATTGGATTATCTCCCTTCACTTAGTATATGTATGGATAAAGTCGTGAATGAATCAATTTGTTCAATAATAAAAAAACAACAAAGAATGAAATACGTTCAAATGTTTTAATGAGTTGTATTAATTATTCATTTATATAACAATTCATAATTTCATACACACATACTGTAACAATACACACGGTACCATTGTTCATAAAATTAAGTTACAAGTAAGTAAGTACTTACGATTTACGTTTACGTTTAGTGATACATCCACGAATAAGCACTAGAGTCTATAATTCAAGTTTGCGAAGTATCCATTTAGAGCACTACAGTTCCGGTATCCACTACAATAAAGCACAGTCCCTAATTGAATTTAAACGGTACACTGATCACAAGTCTATGTGGTTTAAAATCCCAAGAATTCCTCATCATCGTCACTGTTAAAAAATGTCACAGGGTCGAACTCTGCATCTGCGGGTCTCTCACTGTCGTGGTAAAACAGGTCATAATCATCATCCAAGCCCAAATCTGGTCCACAGTCACGGGTAGTTGTTTCTTCACTCCACAGAATGTCGTCATTGCTGCCGTCCAACGGGTTGGAAATCGAACACTTCAGAAACGAGTTCATAATAATCTGCGGGTCAAGGTTATCCCAGGCTTTCAATATCCACTGGCAAATGGTTGTTAGCTCGGGTTTTCGCTGTTTACCCCCCTTCGTGAAAGTATGCTTGGACTCGTCCATCATCCAGTCGTTCCATGCAGTACGGAGGGAGACTTTAATGGGTTTGTTGACTCCAACATCAAGGGGTTGTAGGATACTAGTCATTCCTCCTGGTATTATGGCGAGCTGGGTGTTGTCATCAGAGAGAGTCTGTTTGACGTAGGGGCTTCTATGGCATCGGAATGAATCTAGTACTAGGAGGTTTTTCTGGCGAGTAATGGGCCTCCTCCCCCAGACGATTCGAAGCCACTCCTTCATGGTCTGCTCTGTCATCCAGCCTTTCTCGTGTACTCTGACGATTAACCCCTTCGGAAAGTTACCAGGTGGTAGCGTTTTCCTCTTAAAGATTATGTAGGGTGGAAGTTTGGTACCATCAGCCATACACGCCAGCATCACCGTGAACCGGTTCTTTTCATTTCCTGTCGTCCGTATGGAGACGGACTTACTATTAGTAGGGGCGATAGTCGTATCGGACGGCAGATCAAATGTGAGAGGAGTTTGGTCCGCATTCCCGATCCTCGATGGGTCGATGTTGTGAGTATCTCTCATTCTAATGATGAATCGCTGAAACTCTATGAGTTTATCCTCGTAATCGTCGGGTAATCCCTGAGCGATGGTCGTTCTTCTGCGTATACTCAACATGTGTCGTCGTAAAAATCGGACCGCCCATCCCATGGAAGCTTTGAAGTTGTCGACCGTTTTAACCCTCTGTATTTGCATAGCACGCAGGCGCAGTTCTGTGGTACTGACAGCGATGCCTTGGTCGCGACGGTCACAGATGTAGTGGTACAACTCGCTCTCCATTTCTGGGTGCCTTGCTGTCGAACCTCGATCAGCTTGTCTCGATAGAGGCTGTGACTTTAGTCGTTTTTCTTTATTTTTCCATGCCCTTATGTTAGACTCAGGAATGTCGAAGTGGCGGCCGGCAGCCCTAAACCCAAACTTCTCGGCATACTCAATGGCGTCGAGTTTCTCTCTGGCGGTGAATGCAGTACGTTTCTTCCCCATGTCGATGAATCAATCGATCATTAAGTACCTTCGGATACCTCAGTGGGTACAGATACCATGAAAGATCATGCTAACACTGAACAAATCGCCTGGTTTTATAGGGACAAGGTAGGATTGAAATTTTTCAATGCAAAATGTTATGAAAACAACTTCGACTCCGACCAATGACAAGTGTTCCGATCAAGCCATGTACTAAGCTCGGTGGTTAATTACTGGTACGGTAATTATCGGATTAGGCTGATCTGTTTACTCACCTGCGTGAATGTGTTTATTTATAAGTTTGGTTTCATTTAATTATGATTCGAATTGATTTATCACAAAACAATATGGCCTTTATTCACGGTAATTAAGATCTAATTACGGTAATCATTAAAATAATTGTTACGGATGAAAAACATAATCGTTACAAATTAAACGGTACCTTTGGTTATACAATGTATTTTCATGTCAAAAAAAAAAAATGAAAAAAAAAAAAAAAATTTACCCCCCCCCAATTTTTTTTTTTTTTTCAATCTTGACCCCAAAAACGTACCTGCGCACTATACGCGAGTGCGCATTATACCCGAATATTTACGGTATATGATATTAAGTTCTAAATACACAAATAATACATGATGAGCTGAATGTGCAAGAACAAAGCACATTAGTTGTACAACAAAGTCATGGAGATAGGAAAATTGGAAAGGGACTAACATTATCCTGACAAAAATCTTGAAACAAATAGTTTCCTTGAAGGCGAATTCGTCCAATCGTGTTTCCTATAATATTTCAACGTATTTCTTGTCCGGACAGATGTCTTCACTAGCATGCAGTGCTTTCAGCACTTTGATCTATATGAAGATTTATGGGGGGTTGACTAATAGAAGTTGCAAAAACGAGGCATATCCAGTAATTCTGAAGCGCAATTTTTTTTTCATGGATTACACAAATGAATGGAGATATTTTCTATCGACAAAATTCGATAGTACTCTGGGTTTGAATTAGACAAAATGTCGTTTAAATGTGCATTCAACTTTATGAGAAATATCATTTTTAGCCCACCATCATCAGATGGTGGGCTATTCAAATCGCCCTGCGTCCGTGGTCCGTGGTCCGTCCGTCCGTCCGTCCGTCCCTCCGTCCGTCCGTCCGTCCGTAAACAATTCTTGTTATCGCTAATCCTCAGAAAGTACTGAAGGGATCTTTCTCAAATTTCATCTGTAGGTTCCCCTTGGTGCCTAGTTATGCATATTGCATTTTGGGACCGATCGGAAAACAACATGGCTGACAGGCAGCCATCTTGGATTTTGACCATTGAAGTTTGTTATTGCTATTTCTGAGAAAGTACTGAAGGGATCTTTCTCAAATTTCATATGTAGGTTCCCCTTGGTGCTTAGTTATGCATATTGCATTTTAGGACCAATCGGAAAACAACATGGCCGACAGGCAGCCATCTTGGATTTTGACCATTACAGTTTGTTATCGCTATTTCTGAGAAAGTACTGAAGGGATCTTTCTCCAATGTCATATGTAGGTTCCCCTTGGCGCCTAGTTATGCATATTGCATTTTGAGACCAATCAGAAAACAACATGGCCGTCAGGCAGCCATCTTGGATTTTGACAATTGAAGTTTGTTATCGCTAATTCTCAGAAAGCACTGAAGGGATCTTCCTGAAATTTCATATGTAGGTTCCCCTTGGTGCCTAGTTATGCATATTGTATTTTGAGACTAATCAGAAAACAACATGGCCGACAGGCAACCATCTTGGATTTCGAAAATTGAAACTGGTTATCGCTATTTCTAAGAAACTAATGAAGGGATCTTCCTGAAATTTCATATGTAGGTTCCCCTTGGTGCCTAGTTATGCATATTGTATTTTGAGACTAATCAGAAAACAACATGGCCGATGGGCAGCCATCTTGGATTTCGAAAATTGAAACTGGTTATCGCTATTTCTAAGAAACTAATGAAGGGATCTTCCTGAAATTTCATATGTAGGTTCCCCCATGTGCCTTGTTATGCATATTGCATTTTGAGACCAATCGGAAAATAACATGGCCGACAGGCAGCCATCTTGGATTTTGACAATTGAAGTTTGTTATCGCTATTTCTCAGAAAGTAATGAAGGAATCTTTCTCAAATTCCATATATAGGTTCCCCTTGGTGCCTAAATCTTAAATTTTGTATATAGGTTTCCCTTGTTTGAAAAGTACTAGAGGTTTCTTCTGAATTTACACAGATTAGTAAGACTTAGAAGAAGAGAAAAGTAGAGAAAAGATCAATCTGACATGGAACCTATGAAGAACATTCAATGGTGGGCGCCAAGATCCCTCTGGGATCTCTTGTTTATGTTTGATGTCAAATTTCACAGAAACTAATGAAAAGATTCATACAATCGATATCCGATTACGTTGCCCGATATATAAATGTAAATTTAGTACAATTTTCCTTACAAACAAATAACACTTTGACCTTATAAATACTTGATAAAGTGTGCTTGTGGGTATTTACGACTTTGGTACAAAATGGCCTCGTTCTGGCATGTCCGGAACGGAACAAGGTTTTCATATGTACTATCAGATGCCCCATGGATATGTCTATCCGGGCATTAGGTAAAGGATCGATTTCCTTCGTGGGCGGTTTTAGAGCATTCCTGCAACAGCACCTTTTAATAATTGGTCGAAACATTGGGATATGCATTTTTTGTTAGCATTGTTAGCACAGCTGAGTTTAATATGTGCTACTTAGGGTTGGTGTAGCATATTCTCCCTCAGATGTTGACTGCTGTCAATTATTTCCTGAAGAATTGATATGCATCAGGTACAATCTGCTAACAATACCATGGAGACAATCTAGTGTATGACTGATGACACTGGATATAATGAGGCTCCCTATCTCACACTGCATATAATGAGGCTCCCTATCTCAACAACGTTGGCTGGTATCCATGTTTTGCCCTCTACTGCTTTTATAAATAAAGCCATAAACAGACCCCAAGGCTACAGAATTACAGTGGCCAATCTCCTGAATTATACTGGGTATACAGTCGAATCTGTCCAAACGACCATCTCTATTTAGCGACCCTCTGATCTAAGCGACCATTTCAATTCCTCCCGAGCGTTTTCGCTATATATTTTAACTCTATTAAGCGACCCTCTGTTTACGCGACCAGCGACCACAATTTTTCGTTCCCGTGATAAAAATAACTCTCCAATAAGCGACCAGAGGTCTCCAAAATGCCTTACATTACCATTTTCGCCTTAATAACACCAAAGTAGTTTTACTTTTCGTGCAAAAGGATGGGAGATGAGGCGAAGTGACCGTCTGGAATTCTGACGATTTTCAGACGTTTTATATACGATATATCAATTTGCATGCGAAATATAACAATGAAGGAATGAATAAACCGTTAACTTACTGTTAAATCATGATTTGTTATCTTTTTTGAGACATTAAAACAGATATTTGCCGGTAAAAAAGTCGCCGATTTTAAAGTAGGAAATGCAGGAACGTAAATAATAATCGCAGCGGAAATCCGGACCAAGATTTCAGGAATTAAAAAAAAATATATAAATAATTTGAAAGTAATCTAATTAACCAATGAAATATATTTCTCATGTTAAATCGATGTATTTTGCTTTGCTGAAAGAATTTCAAAAAATACATATAGTGATGAAAAATTGGCACAGTATTAATTATTAAAAAAAACTACACAAAAAAAAAAAAAAAAAAAAATTGTTTTGTTTTATTCAAAGTGGTGGTTCATTTTTCATATATATTATAAATCATTATTGCCAATTTATAAAGCGAATAAAAAGCTTATGAACATTTATTAAATTTAAGATACCATCTCTAATAAGAGACCACTCTCCATTAAGAGACCGTTTTTCAACTTCCCTTGAGTGGTCGCTTAATACAGATTCGACTGTATATGTAACCCAGCTGTATCCTGGATCAACTGGGTATATATGTAACCCAGCTGTTGTTTCCTGGATTATACTGGGTATATATGTAACCTAGCTGTTGTATCCTGGATTATACTGGGTATATATGTAACCCAGCTGTTGTTTCCTGGATTATACTGGGTATATATGTAACCTAGCTGTATCCTGGATTATACTGGGTATATATGTAACCCAGCTGTTGTATCCTGGATTATACTGGGTATATATGTAACCCAGCTGTTGTATCCTGGATTATACTGGGTATATATGTAACCTAGCTGTCTCCTGAATTATACTGGGTAAATATGTACCCTAGCTGTATCCTGGATCAACTGGGTATATTACTCTGTCTCCTGGATTATACCGGGTATATGTAATCCAGAGAGATATTAGCCGTATGAATCTTGGTCTGAGTTGTAGGATAAGATAACTGCCTCCTGGATTATACTGGGAGATGTTAGCCTTATGAATCTTGGTTTGAGTTGTAGGATAAGATAATTGTCACCTGGATTATACTGGGAGATGTTAGCCTTGTGAATCTTGGTCTGAGTTGTAGGATAAGATAACTGTCTCCTGGATTATACTGGGAGATGTTAGCCTTAAGATAACTGTCTCCTGGATTATACTGGGAGATGTTAGCCTTAAGATAACTGTCTCCTTGATTATACTGGGAGATGATAGCCGTATGAATCTTGGTCTGGGTTGTAGGATATTAGATAACTGTCTCCTGGATTATACTGGAAGATGTTAGTCTTGTGAATCTTGGTCTGAGTTGTAGGATAAGATAACTGTCTCCTTCATTATACTAGATATGTTGTGCATGTATCCTGAGTTGAGAGATGAGATTATATTGCCTTTAGTAGATATAGATACAAGTGACAGCAGACATAGATCTTCCACTAAATGTTTGTCAGAGTATACATTCACCGACATGGCCTGAAAAATTAATGTTCAAAATCTATCATGCCTTATATGATTCTGAAAAAATCAATTGAAAAATTGTCAAGAGCATATATCAGTTGAGAAATAGAAGGACGTGCCATTTGCTGGTCCTGTTTGTAGTCTATAATCCTTTCAGTTATTCCCATAATCCTTTATACACATAAAATATTTGTATTCACACAGCTCTCATTGTCCTGTGGTAGGCTCTCATCATTCTGTGGTAGGAATATGCTTGCACATATTTATTAAAATAACAATTTAATGCTTCACATATATCACTTGATAAAAACATTCACTCCGACAGCTGGCAAATTATTTTGTACAGTGATAGACAACATTCATTTTGCTGCATCATGAATGATGGCTACAGTTTATGAGCTCTTTGATGACTAAATTTCAGAAAGTCTTATAGGTATCTGCAGGATTGAAGCCTATTTGTGACCTGTTGTGATCGCCTTTCGTCACACATTGTAAACATTTTACATTTTCAATTTCTTCTCAATAACCAAGATGTCCAGGGTCTTGATATTGTGCCAATAGCATGCTGGGATGAAGGACTACAAAGTATGTTCAAATCAATGACCTTGACCTTTCTTCAAGGTCATGGGTGAGATGTGTAAAAAACTTGAAACAACTTATTCTCAGTAATCAAGAGGCCCAGGGCCATCATATTGGGCCAGTAGCATGTTGGATGGAGTTAGGGCTACCAACTTTGTTGAAATGGTTGAAATGAAAACCTTAACCTATTTTCAAGGTCACAGTGGTCAAATATGTTAAAATCTTCAAATAATTCTTCTTAATAACCAAGAGGCCTATGGTCATGATATTGAGTCAGTAGCTTGCTGGGATGAAGGACTACAAAGTTTGTTAAAATCTACTTTCAAGGCCACATGGTTCATATATGATGAAATCCTTAAACAAATCTTCTCTTTGATATATGGCCAGTAGCATGCTGGGATGTAAAACTTCCCAGTTTGTCGAAATGAATGACATTGATAGACTTTTAAGGTCACTTGGGTCAAATGTGTTAAATCTTTAAACAACTTGTTCTCATTTACCAAGAGGCTTATAACCATGATATTGGGCCAGTTTCGTGCTGGGATAAAGGGTTATCAAAGGTGTTTAAATGGATGACCTTGATGTGCTTAAATCTTTAGATGACTCAATATCCAAGAGGCTCAAGGTCATGATATAGGGACAATGACATGCTTTGATAACAGACTGAATTTTTCTTTTCAATTGAATGACCTTGACCTACCTTCAAGGTCACACTGGTCAGGAGACTATTATTAAGGCCCATGGGTCTCTTCTCATCAGATGGTGGGCTGTTAAGACCCCCTGTATCTGTTATCCATCCACCTATTAGCAGTTGTCAATCCTTAAACTATTCTATATCAATATTTCTTGAGATATACTCAATGATTTTTTCTCAAATTTTTTAATGAAGGTTTCTCTTGGTCAATAGTTAGTTGGGGCCTTTTGATTTTGGGAATTATCAGTAAAACAAAATGGCTAACAGGCCATCTTGGAATTTAACAATGAAAGTTTTGTAATCCACATTTCTTGAGAAGTACTGGATGGATCTTTTCATGAATTTTTAAACATGCAGGTCTATTTTGGTCTCTGTTTGTGCTCTTTTGTTTTTTGGACTGATAAAAAAAAAAAAAAAAAAAAAGGCTGAAAGTACGCCTACTTGGATTTTGAGAAAGAAAGTATGTTTTCACTCTTATACCCATTTGATTTTGAGAGTGATCAGGAAAACAATATGGCTAACAGACAGCCATCTTGGATTTGGGCTATGAAAATTTACTATCACTATTTTTTGAGAAGTACTTGAAAGATATTTCTGAAACTTGATACGCAGATTCCCCCTAGTCTGTAAAATTGTGGCCATCAAATTTTGAGTCTGGTGAAAAAAAAAAATGGCTGACAGGTCTTCATCTTGGATTTTGACAATTGAAGTTTGTTGTTGCTATTTCTCAAAACAGGCAGCTATTTTGGATTTTTGCTTTGCCTGCAATGAAGTCATGAAACAAGATTATGGTGTTATTTTACTGGCAGTGTTGGTAGCAGCATTAACACTTCACTTTAGATTAGTGTTAAGATCAGTTGCCCCAAAAGTATCAGTTCAAATTTAACCACCAAACATCGTATAGTTAGACCACATAGTGTACATCTCAACACAGCCTTCCAGAATATCATCCAGAGTTTATGGTCTAGTGACTGGAAATTAGGGATGCTGGGAGTTTCTTAAGAAGTATCAATACTATTCTAAACCAAACCCAGAAAAAAAGAGAGAGGAAAAAGTCTGGAATATGGTTTATTGTAGTATTGAAATCTCAACACACCCTAGCTATTTTACAGGAATTTCAATTTTTTAAAGTATTTTTGGGTTAAAAACCTTTAAGAAATTGATATACAATCTTTATTGCTTTCCCAGTTAATTTACAAATTAGTTTATAGCCAAAGTGGAATAAATCAGATGTTTTTCTCCTCAATTTTCAGAAAGAGTTATTTTGGAGATGAAAATGACATATTTGGGTTTGATAATTAATGATTTTGTGAAATTTGTTTTGCAATGAAATTATTTTCACACATGTATATACTTTATACAGGGTGCTTCCACACTATCAAGTTGTTTTATTTTTGGAAGAAATACTGAAATTGTAGTGAATTTTGGAGTTCACTTAAACTATACTGACAAAGTGGAACAGGCAAGACATACCTGACATATAATTTTGTGTAAATCTTGTGACAGTTGAAATTGGCTATCGCTGTTTCTCAGAAAGTTCTTCTTAGGTCTTTCATAGACTTCAAGTAGAGAAAAGATTGGTCTTTTATTAAATAAAGATTGATAGAGGTCATTCAATGGCGAGTACCAAGATCCCTCTGGGATCTCTTGTCTTTAAGAGATCTTACTGACCCTGTAGAAATATTTCTGAGTATGCAGTTATATATATGTGTGTATGTTTAGGTTAACATCAATGGAGAAATTTATGATTTATTGTTAATTTGTTATATATATATATATGTGTGTGTGTGTTTATGTTGTTAACATAAATGGAAAAATTCTTGATAATTGATGTGAGATTTGTTTATTTAAACATAGAAAAATTATCACCCTAAGGTTTGTTAACATTATCATAGAATTGGTGAATGGCAAATACAGAAAATTTTGTACTTTATGTATCCAGAGAAAACCTACCTCTCTCCTAAAGACAAAGTATCATTGGTGCATGAGGGGGAAACTGGCTCCTCGATGGAGGAAGTGCCTCAGACCCCACGGGACTCAAGTGATGAAGAGAGTGTCCCCCGGACCCCTAAGGGCAGCAGTGAGGGAGGGAAGAGGAGCAGTCGTGCAGGAAGTGGAGCAGTGTCCCCAGAGGCATCAACGGTCTCAATGTCACCCAAAGGCTCACAGGCACAACTAACATTTGACAACCAGGCCTATCAAGGGGAGATAATCTCGCCGTCTGCATCTGGCAGTGAACAAGTGTCTCTGGTAGGAGGAATGTCTGCCGATGTAAGTAACCCTGATTTATACTAGATAGACAAGGTTTAATGTGACATAGAAGATCTGTTTATAATGACAGTAGGAGGAATGTCTGCGGATGAAAGTAACCCTGATTTATACTGGATAGACTAGGTTTAATGTACAGGGCTTTTTCTGGGGGCTTTTTGGGGCCAGGAATGGGCCCCATTCCCAATCGAAACTATTTCATATTTAAGCCAAATTCCCAAAATTTGCAGGTTACTCCTGAAAAATTCTTTCCCAATTCACCAATTTTCTTCCCAAAATGAGACAAAAAGGCCCTTTCCCAAACCAGTGAGAAAAAGCCCTGATGTGACATAGAATATCTGTTTGTAATGACATGGAATATATCAGTAGTAGGAATGTCTGCTGATATAAGTAGCACTGGCTTACTTGTGACCTCGATCATCCATAAATCTGGGAAATATTTTAATACGTGTTGATTTTTTACACTATAGAAAGGTATGAAATTTATTTGATCTGTTCTATAGATACTTGCCCTAAAATTGACTTCCAATCCCCATATTTGACATTGAAAAAAAAATATGACCTTAAGAAACATAGCATGTACCTCATGGTGTTACTGATGTAGCATTTGTTACTTACTCGGCTGAGAGATAAACAACACATTGCCATTGGTCAAATATTCAGCCCAGACATACAACGGTACCTGGCTGTGTTCTGATGAAAACTTCTAGTTATTTCCTGATTAGCCTAATTAGTTACTTGTAGTTTAAGCCTGCTGAAATATTGATCTTGCAATATTGATAAAGCTGATCTCACAAGGGATTATTTCAATCTTCTTTAATACAGATTGTCCTGTCATAATTCCTGATAATTGTGGATCATGTTGTTGTACTGGGAATAGAACAGGAATCAGATTTGCAATTATAAATCCTGCGATAGTGCAACATTGTCATGTAGTAATAATTTACAAGATGGCTTGGGAGATAGAGTAACTTAATGATAATTCATGTACAATACAGATATAGGAATGTATTAGCTCACCTGGTCTTAGCAACAGGTGAACTTACGACACAGCATTGATAGTCCATGGTCAAAACTCTTTGCCTGCTGTACAGATGATTTTGACTGGATTAATCTCTAGCATCCTTGGGTAAAATGGACTCATTTTGTAGAAACAAGGAGTCGTATGGGCGCCTACCAAGGTAGAATTGGATGTTAAAACTCTTTGATATTTCTATGATAAATTATCATCAGAACAATGAAATCAAAAGGGTGTTATAGAGGTAACTTCCTGAAATATTCAGATAAATGAAGATCCCATTCAGGAAAGAAAGGAAATTTCAAGCAGACAAAGCTATTATTACCGTTAAATATGCGACATCATTTTGTTTTTACTTGTGATATAACAATGACATACTGTACACAAAACATATATAGACTGGTTTTGGAGTTTTGTGACAAATATTAAGTCCCTGTGGATAAACATGTAATATGATGTCATCATCCATTATGTCACATGATCATTTACATGTTATATCACCATGACTAGCAAACAGATAATTTGATGATGATTTCCACTTTTAAAGTTGAAGCATATTATATTACTGACTATCCATGAGTAGATTCTCTGGTATAAATATGTAAATGTTATTTTGTGTACAGGAACACTTGTTTGACGTCAGTGATCTACAGAAGGAGCCTCCATTAATCTCAAAGTGTGGCAGTTTAGAAATGACATTTTCATATGATCCTAAGCGAGGTCGTATGGCAGTGACGATACACCAAGCACAGGAAATCCCTAGTAAAGAGAGGGGTGGGGCAAGTAATACGCAGGTCCGCCTTCTACTCCTCCCTTCAAAGAAACACCGCTTCAAAACCAAGGCCAAGCCGGGCGAAAACCCCATGTTTCAGGAGACGTTCTTATTTACTAAAATTCCACAAGGTAAGGCCAAACTAGGCAAAAACTTTATGTTCCAGGAGACATTCCAATTTACTAAAATTCCACCAAGTAAGGCCAAACTAGGCAAAAACCTTATGTTCCAGGACCCATTCCAATTTACTAAAATTCCACCAAGTAAGGCAGAAGTAGGCAAAAACCTGATGTTACAGATGTTCTCATTTGCTGAAATTCCACAAGATAGGGCAAAATTAGGCAAAACACCATATTCCAGAGGCATTGTGAATTACTCTAAATCCACAAGATAAGACCAAACCATGTGTTCCAGGAGCCATTCTGATTTTCTAAAATTTTGTAAGGTATTGACTTTCATGTGATACGCTGTTTGTGTAATACAAGCTTCCTTAGTTATAGGTACCTAAAACTTCATGCTTTATGTTCTTTGGTATCCACAGTCAAGTACTGCAAAAATAATTCATAGTTTTGATACCTGGAGTAGTATTATTGTTTTGTTGTTTTGAAAATTTGTTGTTTTTATAATGTAAATATAATTGCTGATATTATTGTCATACTGTAAACAGGTACCAATATTTTTAATAATTAAAGAACTATTCCATTTATTTCTCTTAATAACTATGGCAACCACATTCACATTGATATAAACTTTCCTCTCCAGGCTATCCTGATTGTAATTTAACAGGCCATACATGTGCAATTTTTCCTTGGAAAATCCTTCATTTTAATTTTGATATGACAGAAGTACATGCAGGCTTTTTCCCTACCAAAAACAAAGATTCCCCTGTGAAGAATGGGAGAAATTTCAACTTAGCCTTGTGTTAATATGAATTATTTTGTGTAAAATATAATGTTTAATTCACTTTGGCCATTTGACAGAGAGAATTTATATATATATGAGGCTTTGCTTGTTATTCTATCCAGTTGACTATGCCATCTTGTGAATAAAATGTGTTGAATTGAGAGGATAGGATAAGATATAAACTGTATAGAATGAATCTCTATTTGACTACAGAGGAGGTACATGGCTATGGGATCCGGATACGACTGTATGGCCTTGAGCGTATGAGGAGGGAGAGGATGATTGGAGAAAGTATTATTGGTTTTGCTTCCCTGAACCTGGAGATGGCCTGTACCCACTGGGTCATCCTCGAGCCACGAAGCAATCTCAGTGTAAGTGATTATGGTAACAGTGCTATCTCCTAAGTCATGGTGACCCCTGCCTGTGGTACATTCTATAGGGGGACGGTCAGATACCCATGACTAACTTCACATCAAAATGAAAAAAAAAAACAAAATGTTTCTATGGATGTGGTGTAATTTAAATTGTTGATTTTTTTGAAAATAAAAAAAACAAAACAAAAAAAACCCAAATAAAACAAAACAAGAGTGGAGTTGTTAGGTTCTTATCCTTGGTGTAACTGTACAAAGTTCTAATCCTTGGTGTAACTGTACAAAGTTCTAATCCTTGGTGTGATTGTACAAAGTTCTAATCCTTGGTGTAACTGTACAAGGTTCTAATCCTTGGTGTAACTGTACAAAGTTCTAATCCTTGGTGTAACTGTACAAGGCTCTAATCCTTGGTGTAACTGTACAAAGTTCTAATCCTTGGTGTAACTGTACAAGGTTCTAATCCTTGGTGTAACTGTACAAAGTTCTAATCCTTGGTGTAACTGTACAAAGTTCTAATCCTTGGTGTAACTGTACAAGGTTCTAATCCTTGGTGTAACTGTACAAGGTTATAATTCTTGGTGTAACTGTACAAGGTTATAATTCTTGGTGTAACTGTACAAGGTTCTAATCCTCGGTATAACTGTACAAGGTTATAATTCTTGGTGTAACTGTACAAGGTTATAATTCTTGGTGTAACTGTACAAGGTTCTAATCCTTGGTGTAACTGTACAAGGTTCTAATGCTTGGTGTAACTGTATAAGGTTCTAATCCTTGGTGTAACTGTACAAGGTTATAATCCTTATAAGGTTCTAATCTTGGTGTAACTGTATTAGGTTCTAATTCCTGGTGTAACTGTACAAGGTTCTTATCCTTGTGTAACTGTATAAGGTTCTAATTCCTGGTGTAACTGTACAAGGTTCTTATCCTTGTGTAACTGTACAAGGTTTGAATCCTTGGTGTAACTGTACAAGGCTCTAATTCCTGGTGTAACTGTACAAGTTTCTTATCCTTACGATGTTCTAAGCCCTGGTGTAACTGTATAAGGTTGTAATTCCTGGTGTATATCTGTACAGGTAATATGAATGCAGTGTGACTGGATCCCTTGTGACATTGCAGCTTGGTTTAATTAGTTTTACAAACACAGTTTATTACCAGATGTTTAACAGTGAACTAGATGACACCTGTGGTCCTACTTACTGTTTATCAATATCTGACAATTAAACATGTAGTTTGGTATTGCTAATAGAAATTTACCAACAAAGTTGGCATCTTGTGGTTTTAAATTCAATTAACATTGAAGTAATATCAGCTGGTATATTTTATTTTGGTGTATAGAATTAGCATAGTAATTAATTTGAACACCATCGGCTGTAGGTAGATGACACCTCCTAAGGTTCATATTAACTGTTTTAACTGGTCTCCTGATCCCGTGTCCTAATGGATACTGTACATCCGAGGTCTTTGATTGACAGCTATGTCTGTTTCAGAAGACAGCTAATTACGTCCCTAGTTGAGGAAGCTGCTGACTATAGTTCGTTGGTATCCTCAATTGAATTCACTATCCACGTTATTGATATGCAACATTTTAATTGAATTTCCGTATGCTTATATCTTTGTCTCTGTCAGACTAGAATCAATGAGGGGGATGTATCAGGAATATAACCCGGACATCATGTACACTGTGGTGTTGGTCTGAACTGTAAACATTGGCATTGAGAATATGTGTACAGACAAAACTGTATAGAGAAAGTGGAAAACAGGGTATAGTAGATAATACCTAATGTGAGAGGACAGGAATTACTACAAGACACAACAGAAAAGTGGGAATATGGGAGGAAATGGCAGTGTTGTTAAAAATGGGACTATTGAGAGGCTGAATGGCATTGCTGTTGGTGGAATGGAATGAGTGAAGAGAGAAAATATATGAAAATTGGGAATAAAATGTGAAATGATTTAGAACAGGAAAATAGGATATACACGCAAATAGTTCTGACCAGCTATCATTAGAATCACTTTATTAGAAATATTTCTATCCTCACTAACATATCAAGAAGGAAACATTCATCATTACCTGTAGATTTGTCAGGCTATGAGAGCTAATTTCCTGGAGTGGCTGTATCCAGGACAATATTCCTGGGACATTTTACAAATGGGACTTCATCATGGGATAGCTGTTATCATTACATGACAATCTCTACTCTCAACACCATCCCCAACTTAATACTTCACTCAATGATCCAGCGAATTGTCAATAAATCATAACCCACATATTTTATTGAGTCGATACTGCTACTTAATTTTAATTTTAGATGTTTCGTAATGCAGACCTTGTCACTTACTCCCGAGACACTCCTCACCTATCTCACTGTCATTAGATGCTGAGTTGATCTAATCTCTTCTCGTTGTTGTCGGTGTCTGCCTGTCTGTAATTAGTCCCCTACTGGGGATTGTTGTCCGGTGTCTGCCTGTCTGTAATTAGTCCCCTACTGGGGAAACTTGAGGGGGTGGGGGCTATTGTTTTCTCCCTCTTGTATGTTCATAACTAACACCGAGTTTGTCGGTGCTCTATAGCGGCTTCATTTCTTGAGAGATTTTTATCAAACTTCAAACAATTGTAAAGAACCATATATAATATCTTGAACAAGTTTGAGTTTCAGGGTTGTTAAGGTCAAGGTCACTGTTACTATTTTTAGATAATCTTTGTCAGTGTTCTAGCAACTTCATTCCTTGAGGAATTTTGATTAAACTAAATAAAATTACATAGGGACCATAACATCGCAGACAAGTTCAGATTTCAGGGTTGTAGAGTCAAGGTCAAGGTCACCATTGCTATTTTTATAAAATCAGCACTCGAGCGGCTTCATTCCTTGAGGGGTCTCGATCGAAACTGCTAACAATTTTAAAGGACCATAGTATCTTGGACAAGTTTCTTTATAAATCATTACAACTTGATAGCTAGCAGGGCCGGTAGGAGACATATATTGCTTTAACAATACTCAGTATGCTTGTTTAGTTTACCAGTCATTCTGAAACAACAATTTTAAATTTAAATATAAATTGAATGAAATTAACCAAGTGATCTTGATAAAACCCTATGTTCTTGATTCCTTTTATCTGTGACTAGACCTTAAATATAATCTGAGATGGATAAGGAAAGTAAAGTGGCCAATAGACAGCCATCTTGGGTTTTTTATACAGTTTTATTTGAAAATTATTACTGTTATTTCTGTGAAAAAAAAATGAATGAATTACAATTGTGTGTAAAATTTAGCATGATTTCGTTTGACCATAAGTGTACACACTACACTTTGAGATTGAGCTGAAAAGGGGATCTGGCAGACACTCATCAATTTTTGGTTTTGTATGTAAAGTTTTGTTATTGCTTTATTATCAGAATCTACCTGCTAAAGTAATCCTGATAAACTCCTCTGTCTTAGTAGTACATGCTTTCATTTGAAACAGATCAGGAAAAGAAAATGAGAACCAGGCAGGGTTTTCATAAAATATTTCCACTAGATTACTCAATAGAACAAACTCACTAAAGATAATGAAAAAACCCCCATTAAAATCATAGAATAACCCTATTAAAATCATAAAAAAAAACTCACTGACGATCATAAAATAAATCCATTAAAATTCTTAGAACAAACTCATTAAAGTTTACAAAACAAATGCATTAAAGATCACTTGTAGAATAAACTCATTAAAGGTCACAGAACAAACTCATGAAAGATTTCAAAACAAACTCATGAAAAATCTCAAAACGAATTCATTAAAGATCACAAAAACTCATTAAAAATCACAAAGCAAACTCATTAATAAGCACAAAATAAACCCAGTAAAGATCACAAATCAAACTCAATAAACATCACAGAACAAGCTAATGAAAGATCGCAGAACAAGCTAATGAAAGATCACAGAACAAGCTATTGAAAGATCACAGAACAAGCTAATGAAAGATCACAGAACAAGCTATTGAAAGATCACAGAACAAGCTAATGAAAGATCACAGAACAAGCTAATGAAAGATCACAGAACAAGCTAATGAAAGATCACAAAATAAACTCATTAAAGATCACAAAAAAAACTCATTAAAGATCACAAAATAAACTCATTAAAGATCACAAACCAAACTCATGAAAGATCACAAAACAAATTCATGCATACAACAAACTCATACAACAAACTCATAAAATATCATGTTGTAACTTGGTTGCATGACCCACTTGATACCTCTACATGAGTGTGTTTAAAAAGAAAATATTGGTATTCCAGTTATCTTTAATGTTCGTTATGGTAATCATAAAATACAATGTTCTGTGGTAATTCATGAATTCTGCTTGACGGGAAGGTGTCTTGTCAGCAGTTTAATGGGAAATGTATTTTTAATGGGAATGCACTTGATCATTATTGCATACAGGGGTGTTAACACATCACAGCTCACTACAGTAAAACTCTGTTACAATCGTAAAACTATTACCTGGGAAACTCATTAAAGTATGCTTCAGGAATCAGTGTTTCCTTCACTTTACAGACGCTTATTTCTCATCCGAATTGTAAGATGTTTAAACTTGGTGTCTCAACTTGTACGAGATAAACAAATCAGTCCTTTATAACTTTTTCTTTGTATTTCAGCAGTATATATATATCTAAGGTATCCCAAACCTTAGTATTACCAGTTTTTGTGTATATATGTACATTAAACGTTAGCGAAACACAACAGTTGTCGTGTTGAATTTATATTTTTAAACTATTTAATCGATACACAAAGTATCTACAAGTTTTATTCTATGTACATTGTATATACATATGTATATATATGTGGCAAAGAAGTAATTCCAACAGTGGACATGAAAAATGTCAAAATTTTAGGCAATCCACCCCTTTATCAAGACACAAAGAATACATATACAATCACATGATACATAAACAGTACTAGAAATACAATAAGATACAGTAAGAGTGATATATATCAGTTGAAAAATCAACCATGAACTCTTTGGCTAGCAATTGGGCTGAAGGCTGTTGACCCATACAACTATGTTGGCATTGGTGTTGGCGTTAACACTGAGGTTTCCGTGCAATAACTCTAGTTCCCTTTGGCCAGTCATCCTCAAACTTCATGCAGAACTTTCTTACTAAAACTGATTGCTTGGGATTGCTTTTCAGGTCTAGATCTGAAGGTTGAAGGTCAAGGGTACTGTTACAAATAACTCCAGTTCTCTAGGGCTGATAAAACTTAAACTTCATGCGGTGATCATTAATCAAAAGTACCTACACTGTATTGCTGAATTTTAAGCATACTTGAGTGATGCTGGTCTTACTTGTGGAAAACAAATTGGATGGTTGGTATGATTCTAATCACCCAACTTGTTGAGAAGGCGACACATCCACTTTAGTGGAATTCTTGTTCTAAAGAAAGCCTTGTTCTGAGCCTTAGAATCCCAAATTCTCTTCACATAGTTGAGCAGAACTCTGCAAAAGAGGCCTGTTATGAGACTTTTTGATCTCCTGTCTACTGTACAGAACTCCTAAGAGGCCTGTTACAAGAATTTTCAATCTCCTGAACAGTGATGCAAGCAATAGAGATGATAATTTATATTAACATCATATCATGGTCAGCTCAAATAAAGAGAATTGACTTAGATGTCAATTCCCCCCTGATCGGACAAAATTGAAATATTAAATACATGTGCTATGGTTCTATTTTCCAAAACAATAGATGTAATTTGGTTGCCTTGGTCATAAATAATGTGTAAGGGGAGGTATTAGTTAACCAACTGGCTTACAGCTCTAGATGTGACTGCTACATTCTAGATTTTGATCAGTGTTGAGACTTTCTATCAAAAAACCTTAGAGGATTTCGGGTAATTTGCTCTTTTGTAATGCATCAATATTTACACATCTATTATGTATACAGGGTTTTTCATTACTATCAATTTATTAATGTAGAGGTTTGTTTAGTATCTGACAAAACTGGACAAGCGAGATATATTAATTATGTAAATTCTTTTGATTTGTAGGGTGGGGACTCGAGATTTGATGTATCAAGTCTGTCACGCAGTGACAGTGCATCATCGACACAGTCCATGCAGCATGGAGGTATGCCTGAACTGTTGCTAGGTCTGGCCTACAATGGAACCACAGGCCGACTGTCTGTGGAGGTCATCAAGGGCAGTAACTTCAGGAATATGGCCATGAACAGGGCCCCTGGTATGTACATTATATAGAGACTTTAGCATAAACAGGGCCCCTGATATGTACATAGGAACTAACATGATTAGGACCCCAGGTATGTTTATAGAGACTATAGCTTGAACAGGGGGCCCCTGGTATGTATATAGAGACTATAGCATAAACAGGGCCCCTGGTATGTACATTATATAGAGACTATATAGCATGAACAAGGCCCTTGATATGTACATAGGAACTATAACATGATTAGGACCCCAAGTATGTATATAGAGACTATAGCTTGAACAGGGCCCCTGATATGTATATAGAGACTTTAGCATAAACAGGGCCCCTGATATGTACATTATATAGAGACTTTAGCATAAACAGGGCCCCTGATATGTACATAGGAACTAACATGATTAGGACCCAGGTATGTTTATAGAGACTATAGCATGAACAGGGGGCCCCTGGTATGTATATAGAGACTATAGCATAAACATGGCCCCTGGTATGTACATTATATAGAGACTATATAGCATGAACAAGGCCCTTGATATGTACATAGGAAATTAAACATGATTAGGGCCCCAGGTATGTATATAGAGACTATAGCTTGAACAGGGCCCCTGATATGTACATAGGAAATAAAACATGATTAGGGCCCCAGGTATGTATATAGAGACTATAGCTTGAACAGGGCCCCTGATATGTATATAGAGACTTTAGCATAAACAGGGCCCCTGATATGTACATAAGAACTATAACATGATTCACTCCTTCAGACCCAAGGTTTGTATATCGAGACTTAGCATTAACAGGGCCCTTGATATGTACATAGGAACTATAACATGATTAGGACCCTGGTCATGTACTTGTATATGGAGACTATAGCATGAATAGGGCCGTATATGTATATATATATATATATGGCCACTAGGCCTGAAAACGAAGCGAAACTTAACTACTGTGTTGATTTTATCTTTTAATACATTTATAGAGACTTTTAACATGAAAAGGGTCCTGGGTATGAGTAGAGACAGTAACATAAACAGGGCCTTTTTAGCTCGTCTCTTCGAAGAAGAGTGAGAGCTTATGTTGTCATTCCGGCGTCGGCGTTGGTTTTCCAAATGTTAAATTTTTGGTGCAAGTGTTGAAAGGCATAGTAATTTATGGTAATATGGTCCCTGTGGGGGTCAAACTATCTCCTGCCGGAGTTAAACTAAAAGAATTTTTGGAAAAAAAAAAGATTTTTGAAAATTTTGGGACTTAGAAAATTTTTGCGTTAAGTTTTTGGTGCAAGTGTTGAAAGGTATTAATACAGCACTTTATAATTGTACTAGGGTGCTGGTAATTGGTAATAGACTCTCTTTTGAGTTACACTATCCCCTGCCGGAGTAAAACTAAAAGATTTTTTGGGAAAAAACCAGAATTTTCAAATTTTTGGACTTAGAATATTTTTGCGTTAAGTTTTTGGTGCAAGTGTTGAAAGGTATTAATACAGCACTTTATAATTCTACTAGGGTGCTGATAATTGGCAATAGAGTCCCTCTGGGGTTAGACTATCCCCTGCCAGAGTTAAACTAAAAGATTTGTTTGGGAAAAAACCAGAATTTTCAAATTTTTGGACTTAAAATATTTTTGCATTAAGTTTTTGGTGCAAGTGTTGAAAGGTATTAATGCATCACTTTATACTTGTACAAGGGTGCTGATATTTGGCAATAGAGTCCCTATGGAGTAAGACAATCCCTTCCTGGAGTAAAACTTGAAAATATTTTTAGGATTTTTTTCTTTTTAAATCTGTGTTTTTTTGTTTTTGTTTTTAAATCTTTGGACTTTGTGTTAAGCTTATACACTGTATTGTGAGTGTTGAAAGGCATAGTAATACATGGTATTAGGTTCCCTGTGGGGGTTAAACTATCCCTTGCCAGAGTTAAACTGAAATGTTTTTTAGGGAAAAAATACATTTTTTAAAACTTTTTGTGCAATTGTTGAAAGCTATTTAACACATCACTTTATGATTGTACTTGGTTGCTGATATTTGGTAAAAGAGTCCCTATGGAGTTACACTATCCCTTCTTGGGGTGAAACTGAATATAAAACAATATGAAAACGTCACAATAGACAATTTATACCGGTCCACATTTTTCAAGGGTGACAACTCTCATTAGGATAATATTTTGTCAAAAAATTGAAGAAATATGTCCAAAAGCAATTACATTTGTATTTAATATATTCATTTAACAACAGCATAGCTTGTCTCCCAAATGTTTGTCAATAAATAATTTATATATATATAAAATGGTATGGTTTTGAAAATTGCATGAATTCACAAAACATAATCTGATCAAGTAAACAATATAAATATTATTAATGCAATTTGCGAAACCATTCCAATTAATACATTTTAATTATTTATTGACAAACATTTGCGAGATGAGCTATGCTGTTCTCCAACAGCTCTTGTTAATTAGGTACTCTAACATGAAAACTGGGCCCCATGTATGTACATATATATATAGAGACTATAATATTATATAGATACGTACTGTAATATCAACAAGACCCCAGGTATGTATATACAGATTATAGTATGGACAGGGTTCCTGGTATATGTAAATCTATAACATGAATATTTCTCTGAATATGTGCATCACATGATCATAGCCCTGAGTTTGTACTGAGAGTTAAATTATAATTAATAGTATAGAATACTTCAGTTAGAAGACAGTATATCATTCTTTAATGCAGGGCTTTGTTCATAATCAGTATTAATTGATTAAATATGTTTAAGTAGAACTAATTGATGCTAGCAGACATCATTGTGAAAAGTGTACCTGTTATTTCTCCAGATACATATGTGAAATTGACGCTGATGTCACCTACGGGACAGGAGGTGGCTCGAAGTAAGACGTCCATCAGACGTGGACAGCCAAACCCCCTGTTTAAAGAGACGTTCATGTTCCAAGTGGCACTATTCCAGCTGGCTGAGGTTACACTGATGGTATCGGTCTACAACAAACGCAGTATGAAGAAAAAGGATATGATTGGATGGTTTTCTAGTGGTAAGTTATCTCCCTTAGGCACAGTGTGCGATACTGACCATGTCCAGCATTGATATATTTTTTAAATACCCCCACGCTCCTAGCTATATTCTTTTATCAGTCTTTCTTTAAGCTGTTTTAGTTATGTTGAAATGGAAAAAAAATTCTGAATTAGCTTTACCACATGCTATTTCAATTCTTACAATTTGTGCACATTCCAATGACATCATCAGTTTCTGTTTTTCATATCCCTGTTTTTCTGTTTCCTGAGTTATCATCTATTTACACATGTTTCTGTGACATCATCAGTTTGTGTTTTCTTCCTACTATATTTCTGTGACATCATCATTTTGTGTTTTCTTCCTACTTTATTTCTGTGACATCATCAGTTTGTTCTGTGACATCATCAGTTTGTGTTTTCTGTGCAGGTCTGAACAGCAGTGGTGATGAGGAGCTGTCTCACTGGACCGACATGAGGGAGAGTAAAGGAGACCAAGTGTGTCGGTGGCATGTCCTCCTGGAGTCATGATATAGGCGCAGTATCTAGTGGCGCCACCGCCTAAAATCATAATATTGTCACAGTGTCTAGTGGCGCCACCTATACCACACAGCTACGGCCACACTGTGACATCACTGCTGCTCACCTTTACATCACACACAACATACATGGGTTGTGAATGTGTAGGTGACAGCTACTACAAACTTGTTGACTACAGTGACTTGTTCACGTCACCAAGGAATCTTATTGTTGTCATGAGGACAGATTTAATGATTTAGTTATTAGGGACCATATATTTGAATTTATTCTTGATAACAACTAAGATTCCTATGTACTTGAGATTACCTGATGTTATTCAGGCCAGATATACAGATAACTATACATGTGACCATGATGAATGGATCCTTGGTAGACATAATATAATTAAGAGTCAGCCTCATGATCTTGTCAAAACTTACATTGTAAATTGTCTACACCTGATTTGTGAACTGAAGGAAAGGCCCCAACAGGGAATAGCCAAAGGTGAGCTTGTCTTAAAAGATCTGGAAAATCTTAGTGGAGGTTATTTATAACAGATCTACAGTCATAAGGGAGCTAATGGATGGCAGATCTAGACAGTTGTAGAGGAGGTTATTTATAACAGATCTAGACAATTGTAGAGGAGATTATTTATAACAGATCTAGACAGTTGTAGAGGAGCTTATTTATAACAGATCTAGAGAGTTGTAGAGGAGCTTATTTATAACAGATCTAGACAGTTGTAGAGGAGCTTATTTATAACAGATCTAGACAGTTGTAGAGGAGCTTATTTATAACAGATCTAGACAGTTGTAGAGGAGCTTTTTTATAACAGATCTAGACAGTTGTAGAGGAGCTTATTTATAACAGATCTAGACAGTTGTATGGGAGATTATTTATAACAGATCTAGACAGTTGTAGAGGAGATTATTTATAACAGATCTAGAAAGTTACATGAGAGATTATTTATAACAGATCTAGACAGTTGTAGAGTCTTGTAAACATTTATTGTGTTAAGCCATTTCATTTATCCAGATGGAAGTGTGTACAAGGTGTTATGAGTACTTGGAGAAAGGGACTCGGATCCTCACAGCTCACAAATCAGGTTAATGATAGACGTGTGTTAACAGTCACCTGTAGGACCACTAATTCAAGTGTTCACTGTTCAGTCTCTTCATCTTTTCAAACAATTTTCAAAAACTTGACATTCCATGTGATCATCTTTATTTGGAACTTAAGTGTACCTAGAGTAATCGGCTTCCTGATTGTAATCCAGGATGTTTGACAAGGGAGGTAACTCTCTTGTTTATGTGTGTCATTTGTCATCTCTATCATTAACAGTAAAACTAAATACTGTATTGGGTCAACACAAGTGAACTGGTACATGAGTCTGCTGGCCAAGCCACCACCTTGATGATAATATTGATTACATTAAGCCTATAATAATAAATATGACTGATGGAGAAACAGTAACGTTGTCTTATTTTAAGTCTTTGATTAAAGGACCAAATTTATCTGCATATTTCTGTGATTGATTTGTATGATAAAAACAGATTAGGTACTTCTCAAAAACATCCCTCTGGGAGAATATTAGTGATTTATCCACTGGTAATGAATAAGTAAATTGAAAATGGATTACTTATTATACAATATATGTCTATAAATATGTGTAAAAGATACTTATGGAAAATATGAATTGACAAGTTGTAATTTTTTCTATCTGATAACTATGACAGATATCAGGTGTTATCTGTGAAAATGTTGTTATACTCATGTTAATGAATCTCATGACTTACATCATTCCAACTCACTGTTACTGTTATAGAATCGTTACAATGTAGTACCAGTCACCCTAAGAATAATATATTCTTAATTCTTTTCTTAAAGATTTCCTCACAGCTGTTCTGGATTTAGATATTCAGCTGTGCACAACTTCTTGAGAAGGTAGTTTTAACAAGTTCATTAACATTTTACTGTTTTAGAAATAGCTCTTAAATTATTCTTCGTGATTAAAATTAGAATATTTTCATGTTAAATTGAATATGCTTTAAAACTTATCATGGTGATTAAGTTTGTTGCAGAGAATATAATATTTGTTATTCATGTTTCTGTTTTACTACGGTTAAGAAGGGACACGGTGAGATGTGACATCTATTCCTTGTCTCCTTTGTTACCATGGTGATAGTTTTAACCTTCTCTTGACTCTACAAATTTTGTTTGCAGACTATGCAGCTATGAGAGATTGGCTCTACTTCCCTGTTATTGATAGGATGTATGAGGCCATTGATAACCCTTTGTCTATCTATATGCATAATGTACATCTATAGATACATGTATGTTTATTAGAGAAATTAATCAAATTCATATTAAGGACATTTCTTTATTATGTAAATCATAAATGAAATATTTTTTGTTATATAGCTGAAATCCTTTATATACATTAGTTGTGAAATACGCATTTTATTTCGCGTTTGGTTATTATTTTTATACCTATATTTACAATATTGTATTCTCTCTTCTATATTTTTATGTTATGTTTTGTATAGTTTTATTTACAGAAGATGTGTTTTTTGAGTTGTACTTAAACCTGAATATATTACTTAAGTTTGGTTGTGTTGAAGAGTGCTAATAAGATATGAGAATTTAATATAATAATGTATTCTCCCAAGGATATATTCATAAGAAACATTGGCCAAAGGGAGACAACCATGTGTCTACAGGGTAGCTGTCGGCCCAGTATCTACAGTTGAGCTTTCGGTCAATTTCAGTATCAGGTTGGCAGGGGTTTTACCTCCACTGACAGAGTTTTGTGTTCCTACAACAGCTTAGCTCTTGATATGAAATAGGCATTTCCTAAGTACAAGGACTTTGACGCAAGTAGTAAATATGATAAAAGATTACTATTCCAATCGCAAATGAGATTTTTTAACAGCCTTATGTTAAATAGTAAGTATGTTTTTGAACGTTGCTACATTTTCCTGTGTTCAATATGAATCATAATGATGTATCATTTCTGTCTATATTAAACCAAGCATAATATTGAACATTTTGATGCCAATTTCATGAGGAAACCCACTTAGTTGTAAATCAGGTCTATTTTTAACCTGATCAGTTAGACACTTCCAAAAATTATTATTACTTTTTTTTGTGGTAGATAAATATTGGAATTAATTAAAATCTGTAAACTTCACATTAAAGAACATTTTTCTAACATAGTTCTTTGGTCCCTTTTTTTTAGCCAGTCACTATTTTGGGAAATCCAGTATAAACTGACAACAAAGGTCACTTGGTTAGGTTTAATTTGTTTTCAACTACAGTGAATTTGCTGGTGCTCATTTATAAAGACTGTTCAGTGTCAGACAATCCAACCTCTAGTGGTAAGCAGTATTTTGGTGGATTGTGGTGTGTGTGCAAAGATGTCTGATGTGTGTTTGCTACAAGGACACTGCCTTTTTACCTTTTGTACAGAATTTACAAAACACCTATGTTATTTTATCAAGAGGTTGGTCAAAACTAAATGTTGAAATGAAAGTTGAAGTAGAAAAGACTTGTGTCCCATTGGAACTTTCGGCATTATAACTCAGATATCTGACAAGGTGTTCTACTGTTATAGATATCTGACATGGTGTTATACTATTGTAGATATCTGACATGATGTTATACTGTGCGAGATATCTGACATGGTGTTATACTGTTATAGATATCTGACATGGTGTTATACTGTTATAGATATCTGACATGGTGTTATACTGTTATAGATATCTGACATGGTGTTATACTGTTATAGATATCTGACTTGGTGTTATACTATTGTGGATATCTGACATGGTGTTATACTGTTATAGATATCTGACATGGTGTTATACTGTTATAGATATCTGACATGGTGTTATACTATTGTGGATATCTGACATGGTGTTATACTGTTGTAGATATCTGACATTGTGTTACACTGTTGTAGATATCTGACATTGTGTTATACTGTTGTAGATATCTGACATGGTGTTATACTGTTATAGATATCTGACATGGTGTTATACTGTTATAGATATCTGACATGGTGTTATACTGTTATAGATATCTGACATGGTGTTATACTGTTATAGATATCTGACATGGTGTTATACTGTTATATATATCTGACATGGTGTTATACTGTTATAGATATCTGACTTGGTGTTATACTGTTATAGATATCTGACATGGTGTTATACTGTTGTAGATATCTGACATGGTGTTATACTGTTATAGATATCTGACATGGTGTTATACTGTTGTAGATATCTGACATGGTGTTATACTGTTGTAGATATCTGACATGGTGTTATACTGTTATAGATATCTGACATGGTGTTATACTGTTATAGATATCTGACATGGTGTTATACTGTTATAGATATCTGACATGGTGTTATACTGTTATATATATCTGACATGGTGTTATACTGTTATATATATCTGACACGGTGTTCTACTGTTATAGATATCTGACATGGTGTTATACTGTTATAGATATCTGACATGGTGTTATACTGTTATAGATATCTGACATGGTGTTATAATGTTGTAGATATCTGACATGGTGTTCTACTGTTATAGATATCTGACATGGTGTTATACTGTTATAGATATCTGACATGGTGTTATACTGTTGTAGATATCTGACATGGTGTTATACTATTATAGATATCTGACATGGTGTTATACTGTTATAGATATCTGTCATGGTGTTATACTGTTATAGATATCTGACATGGTGTTATAATGTTGTAGATATCTGACATGGTGTTATACTGTTATAGATATCTGACATGGTGTTATACTGTTATAGATATCTGACATGGTGTTATACTGTTATAGATATCTGACATGGTGTTATACTGTTATAGATATCTGACATGGTGTTATACTGTTGTAGATATCTGACATGGTGTTATACTGTTGTAGATATCTGACATGGTGTTATACTGTTGTGGATATCTGACATGGTGTTATACTGTTATAGATATCTGACATGGTGTTATACTGTTGTGGATATCTGACATGGTGTTATACTGTTGTAGATATCTGACATGGTGTTATACTGTTATAGATATCTGACATGGTGTTATACTGTTGTAGATATCTGACATGGTGTTATACTGTTATAGATATCTGGCATGGTGTTATACTGTTATAGATATCTGACATGGTGTTATACTGTTATAGATATCTGACATGGTGTTATAATGTTATAGATATCTGACATGGTGTTATACTGTTATAGATATCTGACATGGTGTTATACTGTTATAGATATCTGACATGGTGTTATACTGTTATATATATCTGACATGGTGTTATACTGTTATAGATATCTGACATGGTGTTATACTGTTATAGATATCTGACATGGTGTTATACTGTTATAGATATCTGACATGGTGTTATACTGTTATAGATATCTGACATGGTGTTATACTGTTATAGATATCTGACATGGTGTTATAATGTAATAGATATCTGACATGGTGTTATACTGTTATAGATATCTGACATGGTGTTATACTGTTATAGATATCTGACATGGTGTTATACTGTTATATATATCTGACATGGTGTTATACTGTTGTAGATATCTGACATGGTGTTATACTGTTATAGATATCTGACATGGTGTTATACTGTTATATCTATTATTAGTACAGCAGCTTGAGATACATACAAGATTTTGATATGTGTAAATTTATATGTCTTTAGTAAAAGCCCTGTGAAAGTCTGCTTTATATGCTGAGACAATGACTATGGAAAGACCTTTGTGTAAGGTTGTGCTGTATGCTGGGCAGTGTCTATGATGAAAGCCTTGTGCAAGTCATTGTTATATGCCGGCTAATGTCTATGGAGAGAGCCTTGTGTAAGTCCATGCTGTATGCTGGGACATTATCTGGAGAGAGTCTGTGATATATGCCTGGCCGATGTCTATGGAAAGAGTCGTGTACAAGTCTGTGATATATGCCTGGCCGATGTCTATGAGAGAGTTGTGTACAAGTCTGTGATATATGCCTGGCCGATGTCTATGAGAGAGTTGTGTACAAGTCTGTAATATATGCCTGGCCGATGTCTATGGAGAGAGTCGTGTACAAGTCTGTGATATATGCCTGGCTGATGTCTATGGAGAGAGTCGTGTACAAGTCTGTAATATATGCCTGGCCGATGTGTATGGAGAGAGTTGTGTACAAGTCTGTGATATATGCCTGGCCGATGTCTATGAGAGAGTCCTGTACATGTCTGTGATATATGCCTGGCCGATGTGTATGGAGAGAGTCGTGTACAAGTCTGTGATATATGCCTGGCTGATGTGTATGAGAGAGTTGTGTACAAGTCTGTAATATATGCCTGGCCGATGTGTATGGAGAGAATGGTGTACAAGTCTGTGATATATGCCTGGCCGATGTCTATGAGAGAGTTGTGTACAAGTCTGTGATATATGCCTGGCCAATGTCTATGAGAGAGTCGTGTACAAGTCTGTGATATATGCCTGGCCGATGTCTATGGAGAGAGTGGTGTACAAGTCTGTGATATATGCCTGGCCGATGTCTATGGAGAGAGTCGTGTACAAGTCTGTGATATATGCCTGGCCGATGTCTATGGAGAGAGTCGTGTACAAGTCTGTGATATATGCCTGGCCGATGTCTATGAGAGAGTTGTGTACAAGTCTGTGAGATATGCCTGGCCGATGTCTATGAGAGAGTTGTGTACAAGTCTGTGATATATGCCTGGCCGATGTCTATGGAGAGAGTCGTGTACAAGTCTGTGATATATGCCTGGCCGATGTCTATGGAGAGAGTCGTGTACAAGTCTATGATATATGCCTGGCCGTTGTCTATGAGAGAGTTGTGTACAAGTCTGTGATATATGCCTGGCTGATGTCTATGAGAGAGTTGTGTACAAGTCTGTGATATATGCCTGGCCGATGTCTATGGAGAGAGTCGTGTACAAGTCTGTGATATATGCTTGGCTGATGTCTATGGAGAGAATGGTGTACAAGTCTGTGATATATGCCTGGCTGATGTCTATGAGAGAGTCGTGTACATGTCTGTGATATATGCCTGGCCGATGTCTACGGAGAGAGTTGTGTACAAGTCTGTGATATATGCCTGGCCGATGTCTATGGAGAGAGTCGTGTACAAGTCTGTGATATATGCCTGGCTGATGTCTATGGAGAGAGTTGTGTACAAGTCTGTGATATATGCCTGGCCAATGGCTATGAGAGAGTCGTGTACAAGTCTGTGATATATGCCTGGCCAATGTCTATGAGAGAGTCGTGTACAAGTCTGTGATATATGCCTGGCTGATGTCTATGGAGAGAATGGTGTACAAGTCTGTGATATATGCCTGGCCGATGTCTATGAGAGAGTTGTGTACAAGTCTGTGAGATATGCCTGGCTGATGTCTATGGAGAGAGTCGTGTACAAGTCTGTGATATATGCCTGGCCGATGTCTATGGAAAGAGTCGTGTACATGTCTGTGCTTATACTCTATTACTACTCTATTATTACTGTTAGAAAGGATTGTGATATACACTGCTCAACACAAATACTCTGGTAGAGATCGCTTTAACCTGTAGACTGTGTTGAATATGGTGTGTATAGAGTTTGTTAACAGACTGTTATTACTATCCAGAAAGTACCAATCTCTCAGAATCTCATATTCGGTCTGGTTCTGTATGCAGACTGTTACTGCTATATCCAGTAAGAAGTGCTTATACCATTTGTTTCTGCAGACTTCAGTATTCCTCAATAGTCCCGCTAAGACATTTTGAAGATATATATATATCGTCGTTATTATTAAAACATTCAGAGTGTATATTTGAGTGTAATTTTTTGTAGGTACTTTATTACACTGTTGTAAATGTGAGTACATCAGTGTTAGTTGTGGAGTGGAGTCAGTAGATGTAGTGTTTTAACGCTGTGTAGAGAATTGGTGATAGTGTTCAAACCTCTATTATATCCACCAGGTAAATAGTTCCCATCCAGGTAAATACTTAGTGTCAATTCATGCAAATTAATCATTTTTAATAACGGTGAAGTATTCATTGTAGTATTCAGTAGAACTATGTAGGTATTTTAAACATTTTTAATGTCTCTTTCTCGTCTATATTAGATATACTGCATGAATAATGAGATCTTTTATTCTGGTGATTTTCAAAATATTTCATTTTTACACTTAGGTTTTAGAGAAAGAACATTTAAATATTAGTTGTGGTGTACATGCTAATAATCACTGAGTTTTTATTGTGACAGTAGAAGAGTTGTTTCCCCTTGTTCAGGAAGTCTTCACTGGTTGTGGATGTAGTATGTAATATAGAACATTAAAATATTTTGAAAATATTTTAAGAATCATCAATATAGTTATTGCAATATTGTTCAAAAAACTTTGTTAAATGTCTAAAAGCAACATGGAGATGAAATCTCATAACTAGCATCTCAATACAATAAATTTCTGTTGTTTAAATTCAAGAATTGTTTTGTGTTTTGTGATGGATGAAGAATATCCTCAGATCTAACCGTGTCTGATATACAAAGGTTTGCTAGCTACAGTGTCTGAAGTACACAGGTTTATATTGTCAGTGAAACCCAGTCATATGAATGTTTGAAATACACAGGTTTACTTATCTACAGTGTTTGTTATACACAGATAACTGTCTACGATGGACACCCAGTAGCAGTATCTGATATAACACAGGTTTACTCTCAATAGTGGGCACCCAGTCACAGAAGTGTCTGAAATACACAGGTTTACTCTCAACAGTGGGCACCCAGTCACACAAGTATCTGAAATACACAGGTTTACTCTCAACAGTGGGCACCCAGTCACACAAGTGTCTGAAATACACAGGTCTGCTCTCAACAGTGGACAGCCAGTCACACAAGTGTCTGAAATACACAGGTCTGCTCTCAACAGTGGACACCCAGTCACACAAGTGTCTGAAATACACAGGTTTACTCTCAGCAGTGGGCACCCAGTCATAAAGTGTGAAATACACAGGTTTACTATCTACAAAGTCTGATATACACAGATTAACTGTCTACAGTGTCTACACTACACATGTTTACTGTCTACAGTGTCTAATATACACAGGTTTACTGTCTATAGTGTCCTATATACACAGGTTTACTGGCTAGTGTCGAATATACATAGGTTTATCGTCTACAGTATGTGATATACACAGGTTTACACTCCACCCAGTTACACGAGTGTCTAGTATAACACTGATTTACTAGACCTGTTTATAGTGAACTGCATTCTCTCTGACCAATACAAGTCTGATTTAGACAGGTTTTATCTGTTACAATTTACCAGGAGAGCAGGTTTTTTTCCACACAGATCCAGAATGAAAAGTTTAAATTGCCTAGTCTCATGCAGTAGATACAGACATGCTCTTTGTGATTTTTTCTGAGTTGAAAATTTTCCGCTATGCAGTATATTTCTCTTTCAATTCAACTAGGGGGGTAACTCATGTTGGACTCCACAATAGTGATTAATTGGCAATTAAAACCAATAAAACAAACATTGTAATACACTACACGTGGCTCATATCTATATTTGTAAGATCCCGCCTGATAGGTTGTGACAGCTGTGAGCGCGTCTGTGATTGGCTGACGTACGAACCGTGACCCCGACTGCCTGAGATAGTTTGACAGAGTTTACACATACTTCAGAACTACATGTGCAGCGCTGTGTAGCGTTCGGTTTGTGTGGACTAATGCTTCTCAAAACATGGAATATTTATGCATGAATTGGATTGAAAATGGATGATCCTGGCTAGGAGTGATGTCCAACGTTAAGGTAGCGGTGAGGGTAAGACCTCTGAGCGAAAAGTAAGTTTTTTAACACAGGATCTTCGGGAGTTACTACAACGTAACGCGATATGTTATGAATGTCGAGAAATATGCGAGATAGCTTTTTACCGGAATGAGATGCAAATGTTATCTTTTATCGTTATCGTTACAGAGAACGGGAGAAAAATGCCAAGTTTATTGTGGATGTCAGTGGAGACACGGTCAGTGTCGAGAACATCAAGGTAGGCCTAAAGACGTGTGTAACGGTTACAGAGGCTGGACTGTTCTGTACCCGACAGTCGATATTGAAGATAAAATCGTCTAAAAATAGGAATAACATTAGTATGATCAAGCCCGCACAATAAAATTAATTTTAAAATCAATTATAAGTAAGTACACTAACATCGAATGTCCAGGTTGTATATATCTATATATATAAAATTAAAGACGGGTATGACATGGGCATCAATTTATAGTTAGAAAAAGGTGGGGAGTGTATAACTACTAGTAACAATCCAGCTAATTGACCTACATAATCAGATAAATATGTGTCGTTTTGATTGTTATCAGAGAAACCTATTATACTGACATCTCGACTACAAGTATAAAAAAAACCTTAAATATATATAGGTAGTTCATGTATCAACCCTCTACAGCTAGGTATCCAGTACCATGTAGTAAAATCACTGAACCCCTTACGGCCCTTAATTACTTGGGCATAGCGCCTAGCCCCTGGTTGAGTTACGATAGGTTTACTCATCCAGAAAGTGGTATCTCTGTACTCAGAGCCCTAGAGGCATACTTCCTGCTCTTGAAAGTATAACTGTCTCCATTTCTTTCTTCTGATCTTTCAAAAGTTAACTTCGTTGTGTGAATGTCTTACATGTACTTGGGTCTAATTTAAAAACTTTCTTGTTAGAAAAAACTGAACATTATACATTACAGTCATTCAATTTGCTAACCTTTAAAATGCTTGCAGCAAAGAGTTGTGACAACATTTCAAAATGTCAAAGGTAAAATTTTCATTGCCATTTTACAAAATTGTGGTGCTAACTAGATCACAGTTTTACGTGTGTTGTGATTAATGTTTAAAAGTCGAACAGAATGCATTATATTCTGACTGGGATAGAAAAAGTTCGAATGAAATATCTGAAGTTTTTTTGAAACTAGGGAGATGGTATGATATATATAGGACGTTCCCGTCGACTGTTATGGAATAAAGAACATCACAAGTATGCATATGTATACTTAAATATAATTTTATTGATCTTTCACCTGAAGTACCTATATAGGACCATACCTGTACCCACTACAATAGGTATGTCAACACCCCTGGCCAAACCCTTGGCCTATTGGCATATGTCCAGTTAGTTTTATTTTCTGTTGTACAATATCTTTAGTATACCTCCCACTACCCAGTTAAAACGCCCTGATCCTGCCGTAGTGTACTATACTGGTATAATTTGATTATACTCGGCACATATGTTCTTTAATAACTGTAAATGGCGTTATTGTGTTGGCGTGAATGTTGAGGATATCTGCCATTGTTATCATTATCCTATTGAGAATGCATTCCCACTATTCATTGCTATAGAAAAATAACAAATAGTTTTCCAATTTGCAGTATAAGAAGAATCCAACAAAACACTGTTTTTTCCCCTTTTGATTTGGGAACATTGAAGCTTACACAAGCTTACTGTAGAGATAAGTGCTGTCAAAGAATGGAAATCATCAAGCAAATAAAAAATGTGTTTAAATGTTTAAGTGATTATAAGATTTTGTTGATCTGTCAATGAGAGAAGATCTGATGAGCAGTTCCGTACATTGTGTGGTGCTGGCAGGAGGTTAGGAGCTGCCGATACACACACTATTCATACTAACTCACAGTTTACTGTGTCAGGGAGATCTCTAAATGGATAGCATGCAAAATTAAATTGTCTACAGTGTAACTTTAAAAGACAAAATCTTGTCAATTATGGCACCTTGGCATAATTGTAGCCTTCTTCAACACTCGTTTGATCACTTTAATCAGGTCAGGTGATATGTCGCTGTTATTTACAACTCCATCATAATCTGGCTTTAGGATCAATATTTCATTGGCCAAAGTCATCTGGAACATATTTTACGATAATGACTTAAAACCTGGCATTCGAAAACATTGACGATTGATCGGGAGTGATACAAAAAATTGGGTTAGCTCTAATACACAGTATGAGCGGCGGTGTCGATTCACTGAACACCATCACACAAAATAACTCCAGAAAATTTGATACCATTATGATCAAAACACGAGTAACTTTTAAACTTTTGAACAACTTAGATATCAAAAGGTTACAAATCACAATTAATCAGAATCATTTATTTTCCAAATATGACAGAACCTGGTATTAATTACAGGAGCCTCACAACAACACAAAGGTATTTAGATATAGGTAATGAAACAGGTAGGTCACATGATTTGGCAGGTTGTATATCGTATTGTAAGGTATGATATTGATACCCGTTTTACAAATGTGTTTCTTTGTTACATGTACATGTAATCTGATTGGCTTACATTATCGACACTCGATACCTTATTGACACTCGATATATGAATCATTGTTATATTTAATGTTTTTTATATTGACCTGATTTTTGAATAGTTTTACATATGTGGAATTTGTTAATATTTGTATTGTCTCTGATATATCTATATTAGGAATGAGATCAGAGATTGATATGTCAAATGACTGAAATATTACAATATCAATATCATATCATTGTATAAACTATCATTATTTCTCTAAGTTGAATATTCTTTAGGCTCTTAAAACTGTCATTGATAATTTCATTATAGAAAATACAAATAGGAAGTCTTAAGTAATAATGAATTATGTATTTATAATTTCATCAGGACACCCTATGCACAAATAGGTTCATTCCAGAAAAAAAAGTACACCCCCACACCCAACACGAAATCCCGGAATCCGCCTATTTACAATGTATTAAGATAGGATAATGTGTCTTCCCAAGATATATGAACACAAATTTTCTACATGTTTATTTAGTGGAATGGAAAGGCCATATTGTATATATACTTAGGAAGGTCCAAGATTACAATATAGGTTAAATTTGTCAAATTATGACCTACTTCTGGTACATAACACATTGTCTCTCATAGATCCTGTAAATGCACATGTGATTTCTGCCTCTGAATAGTTTACTAATTACGGGTCGCTGTCTTTTCAAGACGAATTGTGGACATGAAATACCTTGGTAGTAATTAGGAAATGAATGTATTGATGGACATCATGAATACTCATTTGATGCATCACTCTTTTTTAAGGATTTTGAAAAAATCCCATCTTTTTAACCTCCCCATAGCTTCAAAGATTTGGGATATTTCTGATAATATTTTCAATTTTCACTGAAAAATGAATTTTTTTGACAAGTCCAAATATTGTGTCTAGGTATTTTTGGAAGACAGTTTACCCGTTATTTCTCACAACAGATGTACACATCTGAATATGTTAACTTAATCTGTAACAACCACTTATTTGATGATTGAATCTTCAGTATTTTATTAACTGGTATATTTTACCTCCAGGTTGACGGTCAGTCCGACTTTGGTGACAGTCGGGAGCGAGTTAAAAACTTCACATTTGACTACTGCTATGACTCGACTGTGGAGCCTACCTCTCCAGCCTTCGCCTCACAGGAACTGGTATGTACTGATATATGTTTCATGTTCTTGCTACAGAGAGTTTGAGGAAGATTTGGCTGAGGCAGATAGTGCAGTAGAGTTTTCTATGCAGTGTTTACCATGCAATGATCATTGCAGTGGCGGCATGTATACAGGAATGTTGGCAAGAATTAGAAATTAAAACTTATTGTTTACATATGTAACCCTGATAAAAGTTATGTGAGTCATCTTGTTCTTCTGCAGAAGATCAGGAGACTGATATCATATAGACACCTAGTTATATAATGTTTCTCTTTATAATTACTCGGTATGTAACATACAAAGAGAGCACATCTTTGAAACCAAGTGTTGTGAAGATTGTACAATATACCTGATACAGGTGGACTGGAGCAGTAATATAGATTTATTAAGCAGAATAACGAAAGTCACAAACATTTTTGAAGTTTGTCCTAATTAAAAACAGCTGTTAAATTGGAGTTAATTATCTTGTCACAGGCCACAGATAAGAATGTTTGGTTGGGCATGATGTTTTGTGCAAGTTTGAGGCTTAGCCTGAAGTAGCCTGACTCATGTGATACATATAATGGCTCCAAAGAGATTATGTCTGGAAGGGGGCAATTTTAAATCGAATCCTTATAAATAACATTAAGTGTTTATTTGAGGAAACAGTAATGGTATTGAAGATTTTTTGAAGTTCTGTCACATTTACAGTTCATGTTACAATATACAATGGCATAAAAATGAAATACTTGGGTGAGTTCACTTGTATGGCTGTTCTAAAAACGAAAGTAGGTGATCAATGTTTGTTACAATCTGATGTATTAATGTACTTACTATGTATTGGGCGGGATATACATGTTAGAACTGTACGCGAATTGTGTGTCAGGCCAATGAGGTACAAATATAAACCTTGTGTTTAGTGGAGGTAGACCTCGATGTTACACCTGTACTGATTAGGGAACACATGTCAGTCTGTAGTTTAGGGTGTATGGAACTTCATACAGAAAATAAAAAACATGAAAAAATATTAACAATGAAAGTTTGCACTATCATATGGGAATAGAGGAAGATCCCCGGAGAAAGGGCATTGAAGGTATACCCAGGGTATGGGGTAGAATATTAATGGATCCATGCCATCTCCTGGGGAAAGGAGCATTGAAGATAATACCCAGGGTAAGGGGTAGAATAGATCTGTCCCCCGGGGGAAGGGACATTGAAGGTATACCCAGGGTATGGGGTAGAATATTAATGGATCCATGCCATCTCCTGGGGAAAGGGGCATTGAAGATAATACCTTCTCCTAGGGAAGGGAAATACCCTGGGTAAGGTAAAATGGGTTTTACCCCAGGGGAAGGGGTATTGAAGGTATACCCAGGGTAAAGGGTAAAGGGTAGAATGGATCCATCTCTGGGGGAAGGTAAATTGAAGATATATCCAGGGTAAGGGGTAGAATGGATCCATCTCTGGGGGAAGGTAAATTGAAGATATATCCAGGGTAAGGGGTAGAATGGATCCATCTCTGGGGAAAGGTAAATTGAAGATATATCCAGGGTAAGGGGTCGAATGGATCCATCTCTGGGGGAAGGTCAATTGAAGATATATCCAGGTAAGGGGTAGAATGGATCCATCTCTGGGGGAAGGTAAATTGAAGATATATCCAGGGTAAGGGGTAGAATGGATCCATCTCTGGGGGAAGGTAAATTGAAGATATATCCAGGGTAAGGGGTAGAATGGATCCATCCCTGGGGGAAGGTAAATTGAAGATATATCCAGGGTAAGGGGTAGAATGGATCCATCTCTGGGGGAAGGTAAATTGAAGATATATCCAGGGTAAGGGGTAGAATGGATCCATCTCTGGGGGAAGGTAAATTGAAGATATATCCAGGGTAAGGGGTCGAATGGATCCATCTCTGGGGGAAGGTAAATTGAAGATATATCCAGGGTAAGGGGTCGAATGGATCCATCTCTGGGGGAAGGTAAATTGAAGATATATCCAGGGTAAGGGGTAGAATGGATCCATCTCTGGGGGAAGGTAAATTGAAGATATATCCAGGGTAAGGGGTCGAATGGATCCATCTCTGGGGGAAGGTAAATTGAAGATATATCCAGGGTAAGGGGTAGAATGGACCCATCTCTGGGGGAAGGTAAATTGAAGATATATCCAGGGTAAGAGGTAGAATGGACCCATCTCTGGGGGAAGGTAAATTGAAGATATACCCAGGGTAAGGGGTAGAATGGACCCATCTCTGGGGGAAGGGCCATTGAAGGTATATACCCATATATAGACAATACCCATATCCATATAGACAAGGGTAAGGGGTAGAACGGATCTGTCCCCTGGAGAAGGGACATTGAAGGTTTACCCAGGATAAGATAGAATGGAACTATCTTCTGGGGAAGGGGTGTTGACGGTATACCGGGGGTAAGGGGTAGAATTGATCCATCTCCCTGGAAAAACGGGTAGGATGGATCTCTCCCATGGGGAAAGAAATTGAAGGTATATATCCAATGTGCATTGTAGAACTGCCTATATGGGTATGCAGGGGTCACTAATATGATGTGATGTATTGATTAATTTAAAACAAACTTTGTAATGTTGTTGATCCCAAATTACATAGACCCGTGTACATACAGTACACACATGTAAGTATACAGTAACACAGTATGTATATTTAGGAATGACAATTAAAATCCACAAGTCTTACCAGTGACAAACGGACAGGTTGTGGCAGAAATAATCTGCCTTTTTATGTTTATTTACAAGATAAATATTTTGAATACCTGCCACTTTTAAGACTGTCACATGTATAAGCTTTGATCTTTTTGTAGACTATCAAATGTCAGTTTGTATGTCCAAATCAATGATTAAGTTGATAGGTCAAAACTAAAATGCATGCTAGCTTTATAGTTCCATATAGTCTGTATACTTCATCTTAGCCATCTGCATAATCGGTGAGATTAATTGCATTCATAAATATTTCATTATTCCAATGCAGTAACTTGAATTAACCATTGATCTGTCAGCTGTGTTTGTACTGTATTATGAGTTCAACTATAATGTAGGAGACGTGAAATGAAAATATCATACATTTTCTCCTTTACTTTATAATTAATCTATTCTTCATTGAAGTAATATTGGTATGGCTTTTGTGTGTGTTGAGACACTTGCTGTAGAGGTCAGGTGTAATTGTAGAGATACCCTGATGGTATTGTTAGTCCTTTGATTGTAATGTTGAATGTATGTATATCTATATCTCGTGTATCCATTATTTTGTAATTCTGTTAAGTGTTTAAACTGTCAAAGTTTTGAGGTTCATTATTTGTATCAGAGAAAAGAATATTATGATCACAAGGTAGCTTCTGTATTTGTTTATGTCTGATTTGTTGGAATTTAAAGTTAGTTTAGAGTAAGTAACATATTGTATTTATTGTATATGACAGGTGCCCTTGTTCTTGTTCTCTTAGACTGACATTTCTTTAAAATTACACTTACTGTTATACAAATCGACATGTGCTGGATGTGTCTGTACTTGTAAGTATTTTGCTTTTTTAGAAATTATCAGGTAGGTTATGATCAGGCTTCAGTCAGTATAGAAGCATTGCAAGGGGATATAGTGTACATAGTTGATTTCTAACTCATGAACATGTACACTGCCAACCAATTGCTCCGTTCATCAGGGTGGGTTAATGTAGTAATTAAATTTTCTGCGTGATTAATGTAGTTAGAATTCAGAACAAGCTAGCTAGGCTGTAGCAGAAGTATTGAGCTGTGACATTTACGATCAAATGCTTTTGGTTCATTAAATGGCATCAGTACTGTAAATCACTTGGTCATTGGCTGTGTAATTTTTATAAGTGATAATAAATATTCAATCAGAACATTCTCATACATGAAATTAGGGCAGATTTGTTATTTACAGCAGTGTTTGATACTAGCTGCAGAAAAGATTACAGCATCGTTAATAGGTTACACTGAAGTAGTTAATCAGTAAACTTGTATTTGTTAATGAGTACTAATTAATGAGGTGGCCAGCTGACTGGCACTTTTAATTGGTACAAATTAATGGAACGGCTTGACTGGCACTTTTAATGGGTACTATGGGAGCAACCTATAGCTAGGCGTGCTGTACTCCACCCATATAACATTCATAGTATATTGTAATCATGATGTCATGCCTATAATGACAACAGTATTCCATCTATAACATTTGAATTCATATAGTTCATTGTAATCAAAATATCATAGGTAATATATTGACAACAGTATTATTCCGCCCTTAAACTTGAGTAAATAAATCTTGCTTTTATTTTAAAGCATATGGGCAATGTTATTTTTATGCAACTGTAGCTATATAGAATGCTTGAATGCACGAGTACAAGATTTTACATTATTGTCATCATTTTATAATAAAAACTCACTGAAAAATAGACATGGATCTATATATGGTGTATTATCATTAACTGGAAGGGGACACTTTGCATGTGTCACATGACTATAAGTACAGGGTGATGGTCGGCATGAATTACAGGTAATTAGGACTCATTACGATTGTTTGTAACAGATACAAAGGTGTTTACTTGTATATACCTCACAGAATATCTTAATACCCAGATCAACATGACAGTGATTGATACTTTTTCAACTCTTGTTTCATTAAACTTGACAAATATGTCAAAAGTTCCATGAGTATCAGTTTACTTTTGAACATTTTCATTCTGAAATTTAAACAGTACTTGTATAGACTGACTACAATGAACGTTATTATTGAGAATGTTTTTGTGGAAGCTTATTACTATATAATTGTGTATAGTAACTTGTTAATGTTGATTGGTAGTAGACTTCACCCACCACTCTGACATTCCTTCTGTGTACAGGACCAACATGTTGTGTATAGCTCTATAATGATTCATATTTCTGGTTTCCACTGACTTCCTGTCGTAGTTATGAATGGAGATAAATCTTGATCAGTCCATTGATCTTTATAATTATATACTCTAATAAATCTTTTTCATTGTACAAAGTTTTGTAAGTTGAATTAGATTAATAAAATGAGTTATTACATGCATTTGTTAAAATAGAATTTATCAATTTTCAACTTTGAATCATAAATATAAATATCTTCTAATGATTTTCAAAATGTTATTGAGATAATTTGGAAAGACAGTTTTCAAATGGACTTTTAATGGGTACTAGTAATGTTTATTTTGACGTATGGTTATGAATTAAATGCCCCACACTAACATTGCTGTTAACCTTGTGTTTGTATTCAAATAGTGAAATATATATTTTTAATGACTTAAAACTCCAGATAGTATCTAGACTTCATTTTTTGAGAAATAAGATCTCTAAAATTTGTTTGAAGCTACTTGTACATTTGCTGGTCTGTAGAAGATTAAGGAGGTCTGAGATTAATGTGCGCTGTACACCGGTAATTTAGGATTACCTGTATATACCTGTGAGTTTGTAACAGGGTGTGTAGATTATTACCAGGTATGTCGAGGATTAGAATGTGCTGATTAGCCAAATCTACAGGTCTATTTGTAACACTCCCGGGACAGCCACATACACTAGTCCTTGTATGAAAATTTTGGCATGCATTTCCAAATTTGTTTTGGCATCAACTACCCATTGTACTTATTTGAACTGAAACCATTGGGATGGAAAATTATGATTCTGTTCTGGTAGTTAACGAAGATAATGGTTTGTCCATAAAGTGTCTTGGGTGTTCAGCGATGTAGACAATGGCGGGCTGTATACTTATATTGTATAAGACTTATATACTTCAGGGCTAAGGTTATATCACGACAGAGCATTGCTTCCATCGTCCTGTTAATAAATACATGAAGGCTGTATGATTGTGTTACTGAACATTTAAATTTCTATATGGTAAAACATTATGTAGTTAGGCAGTACTTCTGGTACCATCAGAATCTCTGTACGTAATGGCCATGGTACGTACCATTGTCAGTCTTTATCATGATATCATTGTCATCCCCTAGTTTTGGTACCATTGTAATGGTATAGCAATGGTGTTGAGCTGTAAATGGAAAGCGAAAGTACATAGATTAAATAGCTATTTATATAGATTGTATAAATTGATCTATACACACAAATAACTAAGTATATATCGTAGTTCTTGCTTATCAGATTTCAACTTGGGCAAATTAAGTGCAAATGGTATTTTAAAAATGAGGAAATTGTATGGGGTCTCTGGGCAACTAAAGGCTAGCATTATTACTGTAGGTATTCTATCATAGGAGGGGTATTGTTGGGGCTTGTTAGCAGGTTAAATGGCATCCTTAGTTTAAAAGTCGTGGTTACCCGATAGAGCTGAATGGCTGATGAACTTTGCCTGAGAATTGGTCTCGGATTGTTACCTGCCGATACAGGTATAATGTATGGTACATATGATTCAAATGTTATATCCTACAATTACCTACATATATATGGTTTTGTCAGAAGGTAACGTTTGGTCTGGTACTGTATAAACTTTAGTTTGAGTTAGCTGTTCGAGGGTGCCCATCTGGATTTTTGGGACATTTTTAATTGTATGTATTGTATTCTTGGTGCAATGTTAATTAGTTCCACATAGACACTTTTAGAACTATCAAAAGTAGAAAAAAATAGGAATAAACCATGCAAGCTAAAAACCAAAGATGTGCAGTCAATATTTCTTAGCGTTATTTAAATTTGACAGCCTTTTGATAGAGTATAACTGCTAGAAGAGGTTTGTAGTATTTATTGATGTCTCAATCAAATTCAAATTCTGAATTGTTTATTTTGGGGGGGGGGGGGGGGGGGGGGGGAGTGTTATGGTTCGGGATGGGGGGGGGGGTGTATGGTTGGGAATGGGGGGGGGGGGGGGGGGTCTGCTAATGTCAGATAAGATTCCTATTTCTCAATTAACTTATGATTTGTTTAATCAGAGGGGTCTGCTAATGTCAAATCAGAATCAGATTTCTATCTTTCAATCAAATTCTGATTTGTTAATTTAGGGGGAGGTCGTGTGTGGGGTGGTGTTAATGTCAGATCAGGTTCCTTTAATCAGGGGGGGGTCTGCTCACGTCAGATCAGATTTCTATTTCTCAATTAACTTCTGATTTGCTATAGTATCTTTTACACCTTTACTTGTTCTAATGGTTAAAAACAGATTTATATGTAAAATACCGGAGTAAAAGGTGAGGGTAGACAGGTGTATAAATGGGCGGGCTGGACGGCCGCCCAGGTATACACAGGTATATACAGAACATGGTACTGTACATGAAAATGTTCATGAGCACATTCTTTCGTGGTTTGGAGTACTAGTTTTCAAATTATTTCGTGGGTACAATTTTCCTGGTTGGCCAAGAGTAATTAATATAACAATAATAAATACAATATTTGTTGCATTTGTATTCCTTGTTCCATATAAAGCAACCATGAAAACAACACAAGTTTATAATACACAACAAAAATTTCATGTTATAGCTCACCTTGTGTATGTCACCTGAACCTTGAACCCTATTTACTGTTATCAAATTAAATTACTGATGACCAGGACTCGGTCCCCATTCTACACATCTAAATTATTTTTTTTTTATCATTAAAGTTGCTCTTGTAACTTTGCCAAGAAGGTCCTTAGAAGTGTACTTATCTGTTTTGTTGTATGATATCGTTTACCACATATTACAAAGATAATTCCAATCGTGATCAGTTTCTATAATATGAGGAGACAGTCGGGAGATTATATGTATGCCTTTAGAAGTGCATGCTACGTTTGCAGACCTGCTGACCTTGACCTGTTTAAATAAAAAACAAAACAAAAAAACTTGGCCACAGTATATTAACCTTGCCAGATAGGGCTTTCATATTTGAGATGTGTGTTCCTTGTCAAAAGAGCTTTCTATTGGTTTGTGGAACTGCTGACCTTGACTGCAACCTTTAACCTTTAACCCCCTGCAAGATATGTTGTTTTCTGACAGCTTTTTTTTTTATGTAAACAGGTGGTAGGTGGTGTCATAAAATGACATTCTACTTTCAATGTGAACACATGGACTAAATTAAAACTCTAATCCTAAGACATCCAGAATCTGTGTGACCTGTTACACACCCTGAGATTTATGGTTTGGGTATATACCTAGCATTGACAGTGTGGACACTCGGGTTCATGTCTGTAGTAGCCATAAACTGGAGGATATTTGCTTGTTTTCCTTGAACTTAAGATTTGATATTTCCTGTTTCGGGGATTGATCTGTGATTTCTGAACAATGGCAATAAATTATTGATGTTGAAATTTTTGTAGAATTTTGAGGGTCCAAAAAACTGGTCCACTTTTCATTTTCAAAGCCAAACACTGCATTTCTTATACTCAAATTTCCATTACATAATTTCTTGTAGAGTAACTCTATTTCTTTAAAATATTGATTTGATAATTTTATATACGTATACCAGTATATTGATTCCATCACAATTTGCTGTCCATGTGCCTGTACAGGTGTTTAACAGTATTTAATAAAACTTTGTATAAAGTGTGTAAATGGTTTATATCCTAAGTCGAGGGTCACACTTAACAATAATAGTGGTATGTATTGTACCTATATAACCTATTAAACTCGAGAAAAATGCTTGCAGCTATTTCCATGTTGCAGGTGCTTGGTTATGATCTGGTTGACTCGTCACAGAGCCTGGGGATACTGTTAGTCTATTGTGTATTAAACTGTATCAGATACACATACAATGTTGACCAGTATTAATGTGCTACCTGCTGTAATATTTCTGATTATATCATACCCCTAAGTCATTATAAGTGAATTTCCCATTAATCAGTTTCCATGAAATAAGAAATATCGATTCTAATTGACATGTCCTTTAGCTTCGATATTATTTCAATTTTCAGTTATAGCATTTTCTTTTGGTCAGTAATTAGCAAATTATAAGTTAATCTGTGAATGAAGAGCCAGCATATATAACGCCTACAACTTCTGTCAATTAAGGAAGTAACAGAACAACATCGGAAATACCTTTCCTGGAGCTACGTGTCAATTAGTTGAATCATTCAAAGTATTGCCTACAGCTAATTGATGTTTGTATATGATGATATCTGAGATTTCAAATGGAAGATTTGGTAATTTTCTGTTATATTTAGTATCGGGCAAGTTGTAATGTGCAAATGACTTGATCTGAGTGATACAAACACATAACTTGTCATTAATTACCAGTCATTCAAATGAATCAGAAATCAAATCACTTACAAATAACAACGTCAACCATACTAAAAACTAGACATTATATTGCATGGCTTCAAAGTACAAATCAGTTTTTGTTAGTATTTTTGGTATCAGTGTTAAATACCAGCGAGTTAGTGTTATTGTTACGGTGACCATAAACACTCCAGTGTACCGTCAAGTTGTGGACAAACATTGTTCGTGTGTAAATATATTGTCAACGATAAGCCAGCAATTGTGTTATTCTGTAAATATCAGCTGACTTTCCAGTGGGCTACAAATGTCACAGATTCCTTTGCTGGCCCCTCATCTACTGGTCAGTTATCGGTATTAGCTGGACCCTAAATCTACTGGTCAGTTATCGGTATTAGCTGGACCCTAAAGGCTATCTAACCCTATAGTCCAGTACAAACTTATATACATAGGTGTGGCAGAAACAACAGTGTTGTTTATCTGTAACCAACAACTTCTACTTCACCAAATGTTGGTTGTGGTGATCCCCTGTGTATGCCTGTGGTACAGGTGAAATAATTATATATATAAGGTACTGCTATAAGTATGACAGTCGTTAAGATAGGTAAAATGATTCAGAGAATTTTGTATGCAGTACTAAAGTGTTCTCCCCAAATCAGCAGTATGTATTAATCACATGGAAATTGTAGCAACTTTTGTCCTCAGTTTTTATCTCTGGACAGATTTAGACAATTATCACAGAGTCAATGCCAATCACATAATACTTATCACATACTCCTAGCCCTATCAGAGCTTTACAAGTTGTTTTTTCACAGCCATACACACAATACACAACATACTAAAGCAAATACTCATGGCTACAATTATTGCAGGCAAATAAATTGTTGTGTGTCACAAAGTTTGGAACAAACCTTAGCCGAGTGTGTGTTCCATGTTGACGAGTTGTATGCCTTCAGACATTTAAATTGCCTGTTGATTGGGTGGCTATAGTGGACTATGGCATGGACCAACCAGCAGAACCATAGTGTTTAGACAGTTTCTATTCTGGTAGTATGATAAATCACCCATCATGCTTGTGGAGAATTCAGGACATGGTTTTGTAGCTACTTATTGTAGATACAGTTTGATATTGATAGATCTTGCCATATCAGTTTTGAAATCCATTGAGTTCATGACACTCAGCCAAAAATCAGAACCATATAGATGACTTGTATGTTTTTGAACTTGGCTGGATTTTGTCTTCATATAAATATAGTCTAGGGTTAAAGTTGGCACCTGTAACATTGGATATCACATAAGAACCTATTACTGAAAAGTTTCATTTATAGGTGTATTCCAATTTGTATTTTCATAGTTCCATTGGGTGATCAGTAATTGCATCATGTTATAAGTTGTTGTTAATTAAGCTTAGGAAGTGATAAAGAATCACCCAATCCTAACCATGTCGGTTTGTGGTTCTCGGAAAGCTGAGAAACGGGCTGAAAGAAGCACCCAATCCTAACCGTGTCGGTTTGTGGTTCTCGGGAAGCTGAGAAACGGGCTGGTCTGTGGTCTCCTGGTTGTGTCCTTGGGCAAGGCGCTTAATACCCTACTTGCTTTGAATGGCATTTGACAGCTACCTGAGCTGGCATCCCTTATAATTTTTTCAGTGAGGTAGTCACCAACTACTACAAGAAGACCCTGCCTCAAAATTACCCTAGCTGTTCACAGGATGATAAACAAAGCAACAACAACAAAAAACAACTCTATATAACATATATAATTAAGTAACATATTAAATATGAGCTTTAGTGAATTTTTAGTCCCACTGTACTACCAAGGGTGCATGTCCTTACAAAATGAATGTACTGTAGACTCCTGATACAAACACATGTTGGTATGATCAATATTTGTGTGAATATTGAGACTTAATGTGGAAGATCAATAAACGTGTACATATGTACTAAATGTAGGTATGACACACGTAAAGGTGTTTTAACTCGATCTATACATTTCTCCGATAGACTGTGTAGGTTGTTCAGCTCTTGTGATAAGCTATGTTACCTCTGTAAATATTTCGGTAGCCCTAGCCCTATGCTTGAGAAATTCTTAAGTCTTAAGTGTCGAAACTTAAATTCTTTTCAAAACTCGCAAGACTTGAAATAAGATATGATGGGCCCAGGCTGTCAATGTTCTTTAAATATTTTTGTTAAATGTGTTTAATTAAGGAGTATGGGTGTGAAATCTGTTCAAATCTGAAGGCGGTCATGTTGTATTAGACCTGGAGTCGCATGTATTGAAATAAATGTTATAGTTTCACATGTGTTCGGTTTATTAAGTGACTTCAAACTGTGAGATCCCCAAAACTATGATATTTGACCTGAAGCTTATTTGATAAAATGATTGGCAATTTTGTTCAAATATATAACCTTGACACACATACAAGGTCAAAGGATAAAAAAAGTCATTGAAATGATCTTGTAACAAACTTGTCTTAATCATGAACCACATTCAAGGTCAAAGTGCACGTGGTCAAATGTTAAATAGTGTCATTATTCTAATGAACCAAATAGCTCTAGAGTAAAGATATGTGGTGTTTAGCAATAGCCTAATCTAATTACATGCCCACCAATAAGTTTGTTCAAAGGGATAATCTTGACCTATTTTCTAGGTGTATGGGGTCAAAATTAAACCTTTAGTTTGTTCAGTCCATGTTCGTGAGCTGATTTGAATTTGAAGTAACTATATGATGAACTACCTTCAAGCTCACATATAGCAGCATGTAGACAAAGAAATACTTTTGAAGTTGAAGGCCCCTTGACCTCTTTCTTTACCTGGGATTATTCATTGCATAATTATACCATTTGTATCTGAATGCTAGAATATCTTTCTAGTATATATATATTGGGATGCTTGATATTGCAGTGAAAGGTATAGGCACAATGGGCACTTCATAGAGAGGAAACCTTTGAAGTAGAGGGAATAATTGTCAATTGGAAATTCATGTTGGTCATTTAAAAGTTGTGGTCCACAGAAACAATTAGACGACAGAACTAAAAATAAATGGTATATTGATAAACCATATAACACCAATATAGAGAGAGTTCTGTGAGCTGTGGCCTGAGGTACGACCAGGATATCACCATCGGTACATTTTATAGAACATCACAATGACATAAAACTCACAATCAATGGAGTCTCTAGTTATACTGTTAGGAACATTTTTATCCACCATCCTCAAAAGTTAGGAAGGCAGATTTGTTGGAAACATTGTTGTCCAAGAATTGCAGTAGGAAGATAAGAATATGATATGAATATGTATCATGTATAGTTTTTATGTATGGCCAGGATCTTGGTACGGGTGTTCATTATGAGTATGTATATTTCTGTATATGGCCAGGATCTTCATATGTGTTGATTATGAATATGTATGTACATGTATGATTTAGGTGTTCCAGGATCTTGGTACAGAGGTTGTTTATGCATATGTACGTTCTATATCTGGCCAGGATCTGGGTACGGGGTTGATTATGAATAATTGTACATTCTGTATAATGGCCACGATCTTGGTACGGGTAAAGATTATGAATATGTACATATACGTTCTATATATGGCCAGGATCTTGGTACGAGTAAAGATTATGAAAAAGTACATATACGTTCTATATATGGCCAGGATCTTGGTACGGGTAAAGATTATGAATATGTACGTATACGTTTTATATATAGCCAGGATATTGGTACGGGTAAAGATTATGAATATGTATGTATACGTTCTATATATGGCCGGGATCTTGGTACGGGTAAAGATTATGAATATGTATGTATACGTTCTATATATGGCCGGGATCTTGGTACGGGTAAAGATTATGAATATATGTATGTTTCAGGTGTTCCAAGATCTTGGTACGGAGGTCCTACAGGCAGCCTTCGAGGGATACAATGCCTGTCTTTTCGCCTACGGACAGACAAGTACAGGGAAGACCCACACCATGATGGGACGACAGGTAATGTTTTAGATGTATAAGGAATTTATCTCCTTGGTTTTCACCACAACCATGGCGTGGTTACTGTTGCTCTTAATAATAAGAGGAGAAATTCTACTCAAAAAATGAACTTTCCCTGAAATGTTTACCTGCAGGGAACTATACAGAATTAATGTATTAGATGAGTAGAAATCAAACAAAAAAGACATATAATGAAAATAGGCAGTTATTCACTTAATAACTTGTTTAGAGGAAGTTTAGCAGTATGGAGACAAAGTCTATGCCAAGTGAAAGTGGAGATGATGAAAGATCAAGAAAAAAGCTTGATATACTATATAGGAGACATGAAACCAGGCAGTTCACTGAAGATTTCCATGTGTCTGCATGATCTTTAGATCAGAGATGCTTCTAACATATAAAGTATTTAGAAATTAGATTCCTCAAGTATTATATAGCTCAAACTTTATGTCGAACCATCGTCTGCTTCTAAGTTTGACATTTACTCCAAAAATATGCAGTGTCATATAATCGGGTGTTATAACATACTTGTGAGTGGATTATGGTTGATACAAAGTGGGCTATCGGTTGTATTTTTTGGTCAAGTACTATATATCCTTCTATAACAGTCTAGTGCTGCTGTCTGAGCACTTTCTGCTGAAGATTATTGGCAGGGTCTTTAAAGGAGATTCAAACTTGTGTTGTCTGCTCGTTACTTAGAAATGTGACAACATCTTGTTTTACTTGACAGATTCAAACTTGTGTTGTCTTGTCATTACCTAGAATAGTGACAACATCTTGTTCTTACTTGACACAGCTCAATGGATCTCTGCCTTACAGATTAACTAAGACTTGTCTGGCTATTTCTTATAGAATGTCTGTAGGTAGCCAGTAAATGTTTCATTGATGTTTTCAATGTTTATCGGCATATGGTTAACCTTCGGTCAGTTCGAACAAAAATAAAAAAATATTAATGAACCTTTTGGATTTATACAATTATGCTTCGGAAAATAAGCATTCATGAGTTTGAACTTTCCGAACTCGCATGGCCTGCCTACCTAGTGAATACTTTGATCGGCAATAATTAAGAGATGTCCAGCTATTATTTAAGCGCTAAAATATGTGGCATATCACTGTCAGAAAACTTGCGTTACTTTACGTTCTTAATTTGACAAGTTTGGACTATCTGAAATAGGGTCAGTTATAAATAATCAGAGTTGAAACTAACAATAGCTAGAAAACTATTGATTTTATTGAAAAATGTTTGAACTATCCGCTGATTCAAACTGACTGATTTTTGAGCTCATTGTATTCTACCCTTAATATGGGTTTATATGACTACTTTTGTAAGGGTTGTGATGATTCTTTCATAAAGATATCTTTTGATGTGTATTATTTGATATGAAATGAAACAGATCTGGATCTGGAGCAGCTTAGAATAATTCTGGAGGATGAAATATTGTAATGATGCATATTTCCATGTTCAATGCCCTGACCCCAATCCCACCCCCAGCTGCTGTATCCTAACAGGCTCCACAAGGCAGCTGTCTAACACTAAATAATGATTTCTAAATAAGAGTGTGTTTTAGTTGAGAAATTTTAATTCCATGTTCTGTTTTCAATTCACAGGAAGATGCAGGACTGATTCCAAGAATATGTGAGGTAATTTAAATCTTAACTCTCTTATATTTCTTCCTCAATTCACACTTTTATAGATAAATATAAACATTTGATTCATATCTTACTTGGTCAAGTACCAATTAGGCTGGCAAAGATCAGTGACAATGAGTAAGTCATGCTGTGGATACCTGGAGAAGGATGTATATTTTTGGCGGCGATATTGATATATACATGACTCAGCTGAGATTTATGTAACATAAAATAACTGAAGAATGTAGATAGACATAGATAGACATAAATCATTGCTCCATTCCCCTGTCAGTCGAGACATGGACTATATTGTCCTCACAAACTGGCGAAGTAGATCTATCAGATCTCAATGACCAGGTTTTAAATATTGCACCTTAAGCATGTGTCTCCACACTGAAAGTTAAATGTCTGCTCTCCAGTTTTGTTTGATCTGTTTTAAACAGTAGACGTTGTGAGTTGTGATTGAGATGACTGATCATCATGATTAGAGCTATCTATAAGGTGCACATACCAAATTTAAAGTGTGACAAGTTACAGAACGGAGCTTGTCTACTTTTACCGCTGCCAATTCCCTTACTTTCAGTAGTAAAAATCCAGTATGAAGTTCCTGTTAGAAGTTATTAGAGGTTTTGAATACAAACCAGATAGTATTGTGTGTATATGCAGTTATTACTTCAGGTCCAAGACACCTTAAAGTCACAAAGCACTCTCTGATTGTTATAAAACTTGTCTTTTGACATGGGTAGGCCACTGCAAGGACATTTAACCTCTAACAAAAAACATATTAGTCGGATCCTTGGGTTTGGAATGAATCTGCATTAATCACTATACAGTTTGTATAGTAACTATGAAATGTAAAAGGTTATTTTGGTAAGATTCTCCGCATGGAAAACTTAATTGCCATTTTAAAATCAATTCAATAACAGTTTTGATTTAAAATATTCTCTCCTCAATTAAATTGATGCATCACATACTGTAACAATATCTATATCATATATGTTACATAAAATGACGTAAGACTTGATGGTGTAATAAGTCAGTTATGAGCTCTCACATGGCAGAAGGTGAGTCTATGGTACAATTTAGTTTATATCCTCTGTCTGATTTCTTCAGAAAATTTCTTTTAGTAGAATCCTTATAATTATTTGTGGTTGTATAATGGTAAATTTTCCAGCAGATACATATATATAAATGCTAGTAACTTGATATTGATCCCAAAAATATACTGATTTTCAGTAACAATACCTTAGACACTTGATTGGCACAGTAAATTGTAGTTCATTTCTCCAGCTGGTGTTCAGGTTTATACATTTGTAATAGAAATTTGGGTATGAGGTAGGAACGGAGAGAGAGAGAGAGAGAGAGAGAGAGGGGGGGGGGGGGGGGGGGGGGGGGGTGACGGGAGGGGGGTCAGACATGTAGCAGGTAGAGATACATTTGACCTGTAATACATGTGTGGCTGTCCAATTATCCCCCATTGTCAGTCTGCTGAGACTGGTGTAGACATGTGGTTTGGATTATAGGGATCCAACAGCTGCAGCTCCATCTGTACATGTAGTCTGATTTGTTATCATACACTGTAAAGTAGGGTTCTAGATACAATTAAAGTATAAGATCTAGGGGGATGAGCCAAACTGGAGGGGTATATTGAGGGATACACTGCCCCTTATTTAGTTTTTACACATTTGTAGTATGCAGGGGTTATACAAGCATGTTCATGTCCTTAAATGACCCTAGCTGTAAATAGGACGTTAAACAAAATAAAAATAAAAGAGAAAAGTATTGTGGTATTGATATAATCTAAGAGTTGACATAATCATCGTCTCATACTGACACTGTTTTGGTAAATACTTTTCTTTGGACTGTAAAGCTAACCTGATACAATGTGTGTATTGTCACCAGAGTACCAGCCAAGGATTGTAGGGACAGGTGTCTAAATTACCTGTAATGTGTACCAAAGTGTGTTGTCATGATGTAATAATGATTGTTGAGGTAATAATAAACTCACCAATCCTGGTAGGAGGTTTATAGCAGGGAGACCATCAACAGCTCAAGGGCTGACCAGTAGTGACTCTTCACTGAGTGGATTTAGTAGATACTTGGTGGAACTTTAACACTCAAACAAAATGATTTAGACTCCATTGTTTACAGTTACATAGATATGGAACATCCTACTTATACTCTCAAACACCTCAGATTACATTAACACACTATAGACATATTGATAATCCTGGGCAAAGAAGTAATTCTATCAGGGTTTATAATCTGTTATATTTGTGTACATTGGCTATATGTGTAGGTACATGTATATTATTGTAAATATTTTGATCAATGTCGGTTTTTAATTGATATATAGTACATTTACACAGAATTTCTTGGAAGTATTTCTATAATTTACAAATGGTGAAAAACTAATAAGAGTAGATGTGCAGTATGGTCATATATGTGTCAGTCTGATATTCTCCAGGTCATTTGATCAAAGGTAAAGGTCAAAATTTTACATCTCTTGAAATGATAAAGGATTTTTCTATGACATAATGAAAGACTCATCTGCTTTGTTTTGATATCCCATTCTATCTCAGTGTCCGGCTAATAGCAGGTTGATCGAAAAACTGCAAAATGGCCTTATATATACATCAATGAATACAAGACATTTTATGGTTGAAGTTAAAGTGACTATAAAACTGTAAAAATTAATGTTGGAAAATGTTAACGAGGTTAATATTTTATAAAAAATATTTCATATAACCAATATTTTCCTTTGGTTATATAATTATGATAATCAAAATGTCTGCAACCAAATTTTGTAAATACTTAATGATCAGTGCCAAGCAATAACATAACAATTGGTCTTACAAGATTTCGTGTGTTACCGCTCGTAAGCAAAACGCTGTGCATGGACTTGTCACTTGCATGCATGTGACTTCATTCGGCTTTGTCAGTGTAGCATTCTTTACAAAAATCAACGGAGGTAAACAGTGTTTTAAAACTCATAAATATATATTTGTAGAACATTTTAAGGTATAGGCTCGTGTAAAGCTATTTCTTAAACCCATTTTACTATTTATAAGAAGAAATCACCGTTTAATGAGTATGAAGTCTACAGTTTAAAGTCGCTTTAAACCATCATGATCAGCTGACACATATGTTAGTGACATGGCTTTATTAGGTCACCTGAGACTTTGTCTCAGTTGACCTATTGCGATCGCCTTTTGTCCGGCGTCGTGCATCCGTAAACAATTTACATTTTCAACTTCTTCTCAATAACCAAAAAGGCCCAGAGACCTGATATTGGATGTGTAGCATGCTGGAATAAAGGGTGACATTTGTTCAAGTGGATTACCTTGACCTTCATTCAAGGTCACAGGGGTCAAATATGCTAAAATCGTTAAACAACTTCTTCTTGATAACCATTAGACCTAGAGACCCAATATTAGGTCTGTAGCATGCTGGGATGAAGGGCTACCAAGTTTGTTGAAATGGATTACCTTGACCTTCATTCAAGGTCACAGGAGTCAAATATGCTAAAATCTTTAAACAACTTCTTCTTGATAACCATAAGGCCCAGAAACCCAATATTAGGTCTGTAGCATGCTGGCCAAAGGGCTACCAAGTTTGCTGAAATGGATGACCTTGACCTTCATTCTAGGTCTATAGCATGCAATGATGAAGGGCTACCTAATTTGTTCAAATGGATGACCTTGACCTTCATTCAGGGTTCAAATATGCTAAAATCTTTAAATGACTTCTTCTTGATAACTAAGAGGGCCAGAGACCCAATATTTGACTTGTACCATGCTGGGATGAAGAGCTACAAGTTTGTTCAAATGGATGACCTTGACCTTCGAATTCATTCAAAGTCACAGGGGTCAATTATGCTTAAATATTTAAACGACTTCTTCTTGATAACCTTAAGGCCCAGAGACCCAATATTACATTTTTTATAGGTCTGTAGCATGCTGGGATGAAGGGCTACCAATTTTGTTCAAATGGACCTTCATTTAAGGGCACAGGGGTCAAATATGCTTAAATCTTTAAAGGACTTCATCTTGTTAACCAAAATGCCCAGAGACGCAATATTAGGTCTGTAGTATGCTGGGATGAAGGGCTACCAAGTTAGGTTCAAATGGATGACCTTGACCTTCATTCGAAGGTCACAGGGGCCAAATATACTAAAATACAGTCAAACCTCGATGATTCGAACTTCGTTGATTCGAATTTCTCGCTGTATCGAACTTTTTGCTTGGTCCCGAATTTCCTCACTATATAACGCTACTAACGAACCTATGTATGATTCGAATTTTTATAAATCGAAGTTTTCGATGTATCGAACTTTTTTCATGGTCCGTTAGCTATGATATTATAGGTAATTGACATCTCATGATTCGAACAAAAAGTTTACCTGTACTGACCACTGGACAGGTGTTTGTCGTGACCCCCGCGGCAAGAGTTCACATCCCTCCCAAAAATGCCCTGACTGACAATAGGGATAATGATAGCGTGCGTTGTCACTCCCGATCATGGGGTTAATTAATAATCAGACTAAATTGATAGATAAATGGAATATTTAGAAGCCATGGCATTTAATCACTCTGGTAAACCATACCGGTAGTCGTCTCCGCCGCTATTGAAATCAGCGGTCGGTGAGTAAATTTTACGGAACTGTAAAACAAGCGGATCAATTTTAAACACAAACAATTAGCGATGTCTTCACTCATATTCAAAGTGTCACGTTTCAAACTTATACATAAATATCCAAGAAAATTGATTATTTATCATTCAATCATGCATTCTCCAACCGATCGGCATCCCGTATTTTATATGCACATAACGTAAACACATGTGCCTTTAGCAGAAAAAAACGTTAACGTAAGTGTGCAATGTACTTTTGTTTTATCTATAAGCCGGGATATAAGTGGTTTGTAACATATACATAGTTTGTTTAATTAAAAAATGCTAAGGTTTAATTAATGAAAAGTATTTTTATTTCGTTGTGTTTGGGGTAAATTAACTAAACATTTCGATGTGAGCCTGACAGGCAACGATCAACACGAAGACACCGAGGACATGTAACGTTAACAGATATGGTCATTATCAAGAAAACATTGATCTATTGTCAATTCGAAGTCCCGCTGTTTCGAAGTTTTTCTGTTAGTCCCCTGAACTTCGAAACATCAAAGTTTGACTGTATATCATAACTCAGGTGACCGTTAAGGCCGATGGGCCTCTTGTTAACAAAATGTCTTGTTTTTTTCATCTTTATCAATATTCATTGCTTGTACTTATCCTTCCAAGAAAGCCATAATAAACACTTCTTATCAATTAATGTGTTACATAAAAAAACATTACTGATCAATTAACGTGTCACATATAATAAAAACACTGCTGGATCCTTGTATATTCCTCCTACTTGATCCTCCCAATCATAGCATTATAGATCCCTACTGATCAATTAACGTGTTACATATAAAAACACTGTTGGATCTAGTGTATTCCTTCCACCTCAGTTGGCAGGTAAATTGCCGGTAGATAAACTAGGGAGGGAGTCAAAGGAGCATGATAACGTAGTGGCATATCTACCCAGCACCTCTGATCTCCACCGACAATATGCATCAGAAGTAAATCTCTAGGCTAACAGCACAACAATCGACACTCGCTTTTCATTTTACTTAGTTTGTGTGCAAGGTGAGATGATATATCGAACTGGGAACATGTTTCACTATCAGCAACCTTTATTTTTGGCTTTGTAGGGTAATCAATAACTCGTGTGGGTAGATAGGGAAAGGTGTTGTAGCTGATTATACACCGGGAGTTGTAGTGTTTGTGGTGACAGGGTCCTAACTACCGGGGACAATCCGGAGGCCATAGTCGAGAAACTAAAAACCTTCTTATTTTGTTCTTATAACATGTATGTCAGGTATTGAACATTCACTTGAAGATTGTTTTTTAAGTTATGGAACATAATAAGTGTGTTTGTTAGGTTTTTAGATATGGTAATTTATAATAATTAACAACTTTAAGATATGAAGAGAGGGCATTATAAATGTATACCGTAAAGTCAAAATTTAAGAAATTCAATCAATGTTTTGTTTCAGTGTTTTTTTACACCCATTATAATTATGTGGCTGAAACTTGGCCCACGTCCTTATGCAAAATAATTTTTTTTTTCCCAATTTCTATAAATTTCCTATTTGAAAATGAAAAAAATGATGTTAAATGTTTGATTTGACATACTACTTCAGAAAATGGCATCATGGCAACCATTTGTCCTTACTAAAGTTTGGTGTGTACTACAAAGGCCCTGTTTTACCATTGTGTAAGTGTTAGTCATCCATCCAGATATGCCCTACGTATGATACCGGTGTTGACAGAAGATGACAGTATATACTAATTAATACTTATACATTCCAGCTAATGCTGTGGGAGTGAAGCTCCCAATTTGTCTCCCTATATTTATGCATAAATTATCACTAAAATTTCCTTATTATTTGTGATTTAAAAAAAATGCAATTTGCCTAGACAAGCAGCTTATAAATATTAATGTGTAGCTTTTAAGGTATATAACATATATAGTTCTATGAATGTATTTTTCTTAAGTTTGAAAATATTCCCTTTGGAAATTCAAAAAGTTGGCAAGAATGATATAAATTATATAAACAAAGGTGAAAATATATCTGATGTTTATAGGTGAAGATAAGGTTGACCTATACACCCGATATTAGCTGTAGATGACAAGACAGATTTGGTAGACCTGTCATCGTCACATGTCCGTGTTTACTTATGTTGAAGGAATTAACCAGGCAAACAGATGGAAGGTGCTGTTTGTGACCTGTTAATGTAAATGTATGGATTTTTTACTTACCTACCTATACATACTTGGGTCTGATGGACATTGGTCCAGTTTGACCAGCTTTATTGACATTTACCTGCCCTAGATTTTACGGAAATTTTTGTCTTTTGTACAAAACTGAAATTAAATCTTGAACCAACTTTGCCATTTTGAATGTTAGCAACACCAGTATACAGACATTCTAGTCGGTACTAAATATGTATACACAGGGACTGCTGGTTTGTATGATTATGACTTACAACATTCACAGGGGTATTTGATGTTTAACAAAATAAACTATTTACTTTTACATGAGGCTCATGATTACTGTAGTGTTATGGTTAGAGGTCACATCAGGCCAATAGCTATATGACCAATGTTCTCTGTCTAACGCAATTTTTCCTCGTTTTAGATACTCAACAGTTTTGCAGGCTTCAGACTTTTTTTAAAAATATTTAATATGTAAATTTAGCCATACATAGTTGCCAGCATACCCACCCAACAGGTTCCTCTGATATTTAATGGCCAAATGATGTAAAATACTGGTATCGCCCTGATATTTAATGGTAATATCTGTTCAGACTGTAAAATACTGGTATCACGTACTGCCAGGTATGTTCAATGCTGGAATCACCAGATATTGCAGCTGATTAGATAAAAAAAAAAAAATACCAACCTCTTCTATAGAGAGGCTTACATGGTATCCGCCCTGATCTTTGCATTGGTAAAAGTTTTGCTGGAAATATTGAAATGCTCTCATCTATAATTTAATGTGAGTACATCGATGCTGATACATGTATCTGGTATAAGGGTGGGATTTGGTAGTATGATTCTTTAAGCAGAATGAAATATTAAAAGTTTTTGTTCTTGTTTTTTGAAAACTTGATTATATTTTATGTATTTTCGAGTTTAACTATATTGCTTTGTTATAAAGTTTGCTGCATGTACAATCAAACCTGTCTATAAAGGCCACCTTAGGGGAGGCAGAAAAAGGTCACTGTAGACAGGTCAAGATTTTCTGCTAGGATGGCATATGGTACTGATATGTGCCTAATGAATAGGTGAGCTATCGCTGAGACAGTTCTTGTCTGAAGCTAAAATTAAAACAATCAACCGAGCACAGAAAACTCAGGTATACCATCTAAATGTACACATATGTGAAAAATTAAAATAAAGTCGATTACAGAGCCTTTTTATTGGGTGACCTTTTAAATTACCTTTCCACTCTTGATTATGAAGGCTATAATATTTTTTTCTTGGTCACTACATGCCCAGATCTATATTGTCTCCAGCTCTGTATTTACTGGGACGGTGTATAGAAGAATATTACTACCTCACCTTTCCCAAAGGTGACGTACTGGACTACAGGTGTATATGAGGAAAGGCCATCCCATATAGCGATTATATATATAACCATATTTATTTAACAAATCTCCATCCTGTGAATTCCCTCTCAGGTTTGATGTTGTTTAAATATTCACTTGTCAGATGTAGATGAATGAATTTTCAAACAATACCGCCAAGTAATTAAGTGTGGACAATATCAGTAGAACTCCCTCAGCAGGGGAGCATACAGAAATAATGTTACTAAAGTCTCATAGCCCCAATAAACAGACAACTCTAACAATGGGTGGGATTTCTTTATCTTAAGTGATACCATGATGGCAGATTGTGGTGAAGTTCAGTCAAATTTTAGGTCAATTGTTTGTAAAGCTTATCGGATGTGTGAGATTATAGAGTGGGATTCCGTTTTATGTTAGAAGTCTGATTCAGCCTCCTATGTGGTGGTCAGTTCCATGTGTCGGTCAGTTTATTACCTGATAAAGTAATGAAGTGGCAGGATTAGTGTCCAAATCTGGTTTGGTTAATAAAACCTGTCTCTGCTTTTGCCCTGTCTATCAGACCCCTGGGGAAGGTGTGTTAGTAGTTAGTTATAGCACTGACCTGTACAGACCCCTGGGAAGGTGTGTTAGTAGTTCGTTATACGCACTGACCTGTACATGGTCTGTAGCAGGTTTATTGTTTAGGCATATTTAGATGTTTAACTAATGTCCATATTTTACATATTTGGAAATAATGTTTATGTTTAGAAGAAATCACAACTGTTTATAGATGTTTAAGTCATATATAATTAAATGTTGTTTGTGGTTGACCATCAGTACTACAGGAGACAACTAACTAGGCCTCTGATCATACCTTTGTTAGTGGAAAGATTTCATTGTAATCCATTCCCAGTATAAATATAATGTTATATATAAATATGATGTTATAATGTATAACTACACCACAACAATTGTACCTACCTGTCAGGCCATAATCACAACAATTGTACCTACCTTTTGCCCAAAATCACAAGTTATACCTACCTTTTGATCCACAATCACAACAATTGTACCAACCTGTTGGTCCACAATTACAACAATTGTACCAACCTGTTGGTCCACAATTACAACAATTGTACCTACGTTTGCTCCACAATCACAACAATTGTACCTACCTACCTGTCAGGCCATAATCACAACAATTGTACCTACCTGTTGCCCCAAAATCACAACAATTGTAACTACCTTTTGCCCCACAATCACATCAATTGTACCTACCTGTTGCCCCATAATCTCAACAATTGTACCTACCTGTCAACCCAAAGTTACAACAATTGTACCAACCTGTTGCCCCACAATCACAACAATTGTACCTACCCTTTGCCCCACAATCACAACAGTTGTACCTACCTATTGCCCCAAATCACAACAATTGTACATATACCTTTTGGTCCACAGTCACAACAGCTGTACCTACCTTTTGGTCCACAATCACACCTATTGTACCTACCTGTTGGTCCACAATCACAACAATTGTACCTACCTGTCAGCCCACAATCACAACAATCGTACCTACCTGTCAACCCACAATCACAACAATTGTACCTACCCGTCAGCCCACAATCGCAACAATTCAGGCAATCGTTTGTAGATTTAATTATATATCTGTGTGTGTTTCAGGGGCTGTTCAGTCATGTGGATAACTTTGTGGACCAAGACAACTTATCATTCCATGTGAAGATCAGGTGAGACTCTTATCAGGAAAAGGTGTTAGAACCTAGCTCAGAATCAGTGGTAGAACCTGGTCAGAATAAGTGTTATAACCTGGTGTGGAATAAGTGTTAGAACCTGGTAAGGAATAAGTGTTAGAACCTGGTGAGGAATAAGTGTTAGAACCTGGCTAGGAATAAGTGTTAGAACCTAGTCAGAAATAAGTGTTAGAACCTGGTGAGGAATAAGTGTAAAAGCATGATGAGGAATAAGTGTTAGAACCTGGTGAGGAATAAGTGTTGGAACCTGGTGAGGAATAAGTATTGGAACCTGGTCAGGAATAAGTGTAAGAAACTGGTGATGAATAAGTGTTAGAACCTATTAAGAAATTAGTGTTAGATTGTAGTCAGGAATAAGTGCTAGAACATGGTAAGGAATAAGTGTAAGAACATGGTAAGGAAGAAGTGTTAGAACCTGGTGAGGAATAAGTGTTAGAACCTGGTGAGGAATAAGTGTTAGAACCTGGTGAGGAATAAGTGTTAGAACCTGGTGAGGAATAAGTGTTAGAACCTGGTGAGGAATAAGTGTTAGAACCTGGTGTGGAATAAGTGTTAGAACCTGCTAGGTGGTCAGGAATAAGTGTTAGAACCTGGAAAGGAATAAGTGTTAAAGCCTGGCTAGGAATAAGTGTTAGAAGCTGACTAGGAATAAGTGTTAGAATCTGGCTAGGAATAAGTGTTAGAACCTGGTGAGGAATAAGTGTAAGAACATGGTCAGGAATAAGTGTTGGAACCTGGTCAGGAATAAGTGTTAGAACCTGCTAGCTGGTCAGGAATAAGTGTTAGAACCTGGAAAGGAATAAGTGTTAAAGCCTGGCTAGGAATAAGTGTTTTAACCTAGTCAGGAATAAGTGTTAGAACCTTAGTCAGGAATAAGTGTTAGAACCTTAGTCAAGAATAAGTGTTAGAACCTTAGTCAGGAATAAGTGTTAGAACCTTAGTCAGGAATAAGTGTTAGAACCTTAGTCAGGAATAAGTGTTAGAACCTTAGTCAAGAATAAGTGTTAGAACCTTAGTCAGGAATAAGTGTTAGAACCTTAGTCAAGAATAAGTGTTAGAACCTTAGTCAGGAATAAGTGTTAGAACCTGGTTAGGAATACTGTAAGTGTTAGAACTGATATATCGGATAAGCAAAAGTAACATCATGTTAGGAATAAGAACTATCGTAGCTGGGAATAGGTTTGAGATACTGGTCAAGAATAAGTTAGATAACCTAGGTGATCAGGAATAAGTGTGATTCAAGCTTTGGTCAGAAGTAAGAATTAACCTGGGCTTTAAATAGTGAAATCCTGGTAGTCATGTAGGTCAAGGGTTGAGAAGTAGTATTCTGATTGCTAGTTAAAATTTGTTAAAAGAACCTTGAAAATAAGATATGACTATTATTTCATGTCTGATCAATTTTTCCAGTTATCTGGAGATCTACAATGAGAGAGTTCGAGATTTGCTGAGACCATCACTATTAAAGAAAAATGAGAAGTATACCTTAAAAGTACGAGAACACCCAAAGGATGGACCATATGTTCAGGGTAAGTTTAAAGATTCAATCCAGATCCTAAAAAAACATGCTATTTGTTTTAAATTTGAACCAATTAAATATGTTATCGCTGATATTTTAATGTATTTTTTTGCTGGAATTTTCAGATTTGTCAACCCATTTCATCAACGACAACCAACAGATCCAGGCTATTCTGGAGAGGGGCAACGAGTACAGGTACAGTTTATAGGGCATATGGGTACTGTATTGTCATGGATACTGTAACAGTAGATAGGGGTACTGTATTGTCATTGGTACTGTAACAGTAGATAGGGGTACTGTATTGTCATGGATACTGTAACAGTAGGTAGGGGTACTGTATTGTCATGGATACTGTAACAGTTGGTAGGGGTACTGTATTGTCATGGATACTGTAACAGTAGATAGGGGTACTGTATTGTCATGGATACTGTAACAGTAGGTAGGGGTACTGTATTGTCATGGATACTGTAACAGTAGGTAGGGGTACTGTATTGTCATGGATACTGTAACAGTAGATAGATAGTAGTAGTGACTGTAACAGTAGATAGATAGGAAAAGTGGATACTGTAGGTATATGTTCAGTAGGGAGGCCTACAAATACAGGTAGAGTTTATACAGGAACAGGGATTCTAGCTAGGGTATAGGTTCGGTAGGGAGGGCAACGAATACTGGTACGGTTTATACAGGAACACATATTCCATTGTACATATGTTCAGTAGGGAGGGAAATGAATACAGGTACGATTTATACAGTAATAGATATTCCATATATAAGAGAACAGGGACTTTGCGGGTACTAGTTGTTGCAGTAGAGAGGGCAAAGAGCACATGTATAATTTTATGAGGGAACTTGGATTCAGCCACTACTGGTACAGTAATATAGGGACCAATGGTGTGTGGTATAAATATCACACATGGAGACTGTGATGAACGGTTGAAGATTGTTTCAATGAAAATATATAAAAGGTCTTCTCACAAAACAATTACTATATTGCTGCATTTTTGCCTAGATATATGAGCCAATGCCTTGTTGGTCAAGTTAATATTTAAAAATTCTCAGGTTAAAAAATGCTATATTCACCTCAGACAAAGATGTTAGTTGTAAAATGTCTAATTTGTTGTCATTCAAAAAGTTCGTCTAATTGCTACTTATTCCTTAGAATCTCATGGTTATCATTTATTTTTTACTTATAGAACGACTGCATCTACATACATGCATGATCATAGCAGTAGAAGTCACGCCATTGTTACCATAGAATTCACCCAGGTAAGGTCAAAGTTGTTATATAATTCACTCAGGTAAGGTCAAAGTTGTTATATAATTCACTTTGGTAAGGTCAAGGTTTTTACCATAGAATACACTCAGGTAAGGTCAAAGATATAAAATTATCACTTGTTTCCACTATGAATATAACTGATGTTGAAAAATTGAGGTATTCTAATTAGTGGACTTAATTTTTTTGGCACAAAAACCCTCTTTAAAGATTTTTAGGTCACCTGAGACAAAGTCTCAAGTGACCTATTCTAATCCCCTTTTGTCCGTCGTCGTGCGTCGTGCGTCGTCCGTCGTCCGTCGTGCGTCCGTAAACAATTCACATTTTCAACTTCTTCTCCAAAACCCACAAACCAAATTCTATGAAATTTGGCAGGAAGCTTCTATGGCTAAAGGTCAACCAAAATTGTAAATTATATGGTCCCCACCCCCCAGGGGCCTGAGGGGCGGGGCCAAAAAGGGTCAAATTGACTAAAACTTCAAAAATCTTCTTCTCTACTCTCAGATATGCTGGAATCAAACACTCTTCATAGATGGAAGGGTCTTAAGGTGCTTTACCAAAATTGTAAATTTCATGACCCAGGGGTTTCACGTTTGCCCCTGGGGAGGGGCTAAACTTTATTATAGTTTATATAGGGAAATCACATTTTTGACTTTAATTTATTTTATTTCTATTGGAATTCATTCTAATTTTGTAAACATTGTCAGCATGGGATGACAGTTTGATGGCATGCACATGTTGGCCCTGACTGACCCCCAGGGGCTGATGGGCGGGGCTAAAAAGGACCAAATTGACTAAAACTTCAAAAATCTTCTTCTCTACTCTCAGATATGCTGGAATCAAACACTCTTCATAGATGGAAGGGTCTTAAGGTGCTTTACCAAAATTGTAAATTTCATGACCCAGGGGTTTCACGTTTGCCCCTGGGGAGGGGCTAAACTTTACTATAGTTTATTTAGGGAAATCACATTTTTGACTTTAATTTATTTTATTTCTATTGGAATTCATTCTAATTTTGTAAACATTGTCAGCATGGGATGACAGTTTGATGGCATGCACATGTTGGCCCTGACTGACCCCCAGGGGCTGATGGGCGGGGCTAAAAAGGGCCAAATTGACTAAAACTTCAAAAATCTTCTTCTCTACTCTCAGATATGCTGGAATCAAATACACTTCATAGATGGCTGGGTTTGAAGGTTCTTTACCAAAATTGTGAATTTCAGGACCCTGGGGTCTCAAGTTTGCCTTGGAGTGGGGCTAAACTTTACTAAAGTTTTTATAGGGAAATAACATTTTTGACTTTTATTTGTTTTATTTCTATTGGAATTCATTCTAATTTTGTAACCATTGTCACCATTGTGTTACTATAGTTTATATAGGGAAATCACATTTTTGACTGATTTGTTTTGATTCATTGGAATTCATTCTGGTTAACATTTTCAGCATGGAATGAAAGTTTGATAATATGCATATGTTGGCCCTGACTGACCCCTAGGGGCTGATAGGGGGGGGGGGGGGGGGGGGGGGGGGCAAAAAGGGTCAATTAAATAAACTGAAATATTTCAAATCTCAGGTGACCGTTAAGGCCCATGGGCCTCTTGTTTGGGTAAGTTTAGGAAAGCTTGTAAGTCCACACCCTTCTTATTTGGTTTATACATCCATTAGAGGTCTAGGAACGATATTATGTGATGTACAATTTCAAAATGACATGCTTATACATACATAAAAAATGAATGCAAGTGTGATTGCTGCCGCCGGTGAGCTTTCGCAATCATTGATTGCACTTGTTAAGGGTGAGGTCAAGGTCATCTGGTCAATACTTCATAAATATACATAATTCAGGTGCAAGACTGGAGTCAAGGTCATCAAATCAGTTTCGCACAATATGTATCATTCAGTTGTAAGACTGGGGTCAAGGTCACAAGGTCAATAAACCTAGGGCAATGTAGTTAATTGTGTATTTATATTTTCTACAGTTTTCAGATGTGTTTTTAGTTTTGTTGTTGTTTTTATCCAAATGCAAGTTCAATATACAACTTGCTGAGGGTAGTTGTGATGATTTCTTTTGATGGTGTTTATAGTTTTAGTTTTACCAACATCACCAGTCTGTTGAGAATTGAACACTACCATCTGTTTGAGGTTACCTTATGTTGACTGTCTGACTGCCATCACTAGCTGGCTGGGAGGGGTATGTTATACTGCTGCTGTACTGTAGTACCTAAACCTCGAAATGTTATCTTAATTAGAGAAGATAACTACTGTCATAATAAAAGGGAAAACTGCACTGTGAATTGTCAGACTTTTATTGGGCTGTACTAGCAGAATAATTATAGACAAAATGTAAGTGATATAGTAAAACTGTTCTTATATTTATCGTCATAAAACTTGTTCAACTTCTAAGTTGTAAATAGACTTTTTGTAAAGTGTTGGGTACAAGCAGACTGGGTAGCTTACCATCCAAGATGATCCTCTTCTGCAGAACAGTAAACTGACATGCATGTTTTCTTATCAACTGTATGTCCAGTCTATTTTGTTGTGGTAAGCTACACTGTACCACAGCCTTGGTATGTAGCACCAGCACATGAAGGCTGTATAGTATAGGTGTAGGAGGTGCATAATGAAACCTCAGCATCAGCAGCACTCCCAATATATCGCCAATTGTTTTATAATTTATTTCACCAGCATGATTTAATTACAACTGACAAATTGTTTAATTGGTTAATTTCAAGAAACCACAACAATTTTCAATGACTTAGTACATTTGTGATATTCAGATTGTATCACGAACATATATAACTAATACTGTAGGATACAAGTTTGGGTGATCGCATACTGAAGTCAGCAGTTTTTAAAAATCTGTTACGGATAATATGTATAATGTATGCTGTACAGGAACACTTAGAAATAGTGCATGGTCAGCCAGTGCTTCAGGCTATAATCTAAAACAGACAGATTTAGGTTAGAAGTTGATCTTGAGACTTTAATCTTGTGATTACTGATCGAGTGTTGTAACGGACTTATAATGTACATATTGTTACTGTAACAGTGATTATCGTTTATACTGTGGCATTATGTTGTATGGTATTACATTGTATACATTTGCCTGCATTTCCTGAGGATGTTTTCTATAACTTTTAGTATTGATTTCTCCCTTTAATTGTCTGATTGAGTATTTCTTTGATTGTAGGGAACATGTTAAAATTAATCCATTTCATACTCTACAGATTACTTTTGATTTGTAGCATAATTCAGAACAGCTGAATACAGCATTAAATACACAAATGATTTTTTCTGAAAAAAGTAAGATGATGTTAAAGTTAGGTTTTTGGAAATGTTGGAAGTTTTGTTTTGGGCAATAAATGGTTATTGTTACATGTGATTAAATATGAAGTAATTTCAATGAAAAACCATTTATATGCATTAGGAGTGTGTAAACTTTGTGTCAAGAAACCAGCTGGAAAATTGCATACAAATTGATTATAGTAAAACATCTGTAAATTGCTATAATTTTGTATGTCAGATATCAGTTCAGACATGACTACATTGTATCTGATCAGATATAAATACATTCTAAGGGTTCAGGCATAAATACATTTATAAATTCATACATAAATACATTGTATAGGTTCAGATGTAAATACCTGGTGTATGTTCAGATGAAAATACATTGTATAGGTTCAAACTTAAATATATCTATGGGTTCATACATTAATACATTGTATATGTTCAGATATAATTACATTGTATATGTTCAGATGTAATTACATTGTATAGGTTCAGATGTAATTACATTGTATAGGTTCAGGTGTTAATACATTGTATATGTTCAGATGTAAATACATTGTATATGTTCAGATGTAAATACATTGTATAGGTTCAGACATAAATACATTTATAGGTTCAGACATAAATACATTTATAGGTTCAGACATAAATACATCTTAGGGTTCAGACAGGGTTAATACATTGTATCTTTTCAGAAGTAAATATATTGTATTGTATTAAACATATGTATATGGTATATATTGGTAAGGGCCTAGGGACATCATATAAAGATATTTATATATTCCTATTGTTAATGTAATGTTAGTATGTATACATTCAAATTAGATTAACAAACTGTTATTCCTGAAGTGATGTTTATTTTGGAATTGTTTTATGACTATTTTTAGTATTACAAACACTACAGATATGTATGTACCAGTAATTTTAAGAATTTGCTAAAGGGGTGTGGATAAGGTGGCCCTCTTGACATTGTTTAAACAATGGAGTTCAGACCGGCCATTTGACTGTGTATTTTAATAGAGGCAGATAATCACTTAAGTAGCATTTATCCAGGTACACATATTTCTGCTCATTAGAGTGTATTATCGTGTATGGTGATTTGTTAAATTCTAGCATTGCATTTTTAACAATGAGTGTTTATGAATGAGTAAGTGGTTAGAAGTCCTAATTGTTATATGCTATAGGTACAAAACACTGAACTTTTACTGCACATTAAACAGACTAGATTAAGTATAACCTTTGTGGAGACAGATGTAGAAACTGTACAAATAAAACATGTAGGTAGTTATACCAATGTAAAGATGTATCTGCCGATAACTTCATATCTTATCAATATTTAACTACATGTTAAAAAAAACATCAAATCTTTATCAAACTTGATGGATTTGACCTCCAGGGGTTAGATGTCGGGAGAACCTTTCTGATCAATTTTAATCTATGAGTAACTTTGTAATGTTGAAGATATGCCTTGTTTTTAATTCAATAGGTGTACTTGATTTGTGACTTTTTGTTTCAGGCTAAAATAGAAGATGATCTACCTCATGAAATTGTCAGTAAACTTCACCTGGTGGACTTGGCAGGCAGGTCAGTGTTTCCCAGAATCTTATTTCCCGAAATTTTAGAGGTCTCCCATGTGTGTAATTGAGTATAGGAATTTGACACTATATTTATGCTGATGATACAATACATATTGTGATGCAGTTGTGTTATGATTTGCATAACAAATCATTGTGTTTATATAATAACAAAATTAGTTTGAAAAAGGAGTCTTGAAAATGCTTTAATATCAATGCAACAAAACTATGAAGAACCAAACATGACTGGAATGTCTTGGCTAACGCTTGAGTTCATCACATAATTATTGAGTATTTGGTTAAAAAGATTATGTGGAACCAAACTTGCTCTCATGGCAACTACGTGAAATCTGAATTCCCTTGTTATGCGAGACCTAGATTGCTCTATATGGTATGGGTTTCATTCTCAGTGCAATGTTAATATAAAGCGTAACTTGTTTCATAAATACATCCCATTATATCTGTCATTGTAATAACATTTAGAGGTGTGAGGATTATTTACTTTACAATGGTAGAATTTAGAATCCTATTGTACGCGTCACTGACGATGACTTGGCCCAATCCTACTGGCGGTGGCCAGGCAGAACGGAGCTGACTGTATAACCATGCAGGAACCTGGTCAGACCTGGAGTCTATAGTCACACCTATTACATACACTGAATACCTCACAGATTTACATTCTTCAGATTTTGTTCAAAACAGTGACAAAAACAATTTGACAAAAAACAAGTATTCAAAACACCCAAATAATGACGTACAATATTAAAGGTAAGCAAGGACTTCACGTTCTGCCACTCCTGATTATATTTAAATCAAGCTGAAAATAGACAGGTCTAAATTTGATGATACTTTTCTTTCTGTCTCCCATTCCAGGATAAGCCTTGACCTCCAGAACTTTCTCTTTACAGTATATTTATTGTATGGCTATAAGGGTTATAGCTTGTTTGTCAGTCCTCACACTGGAATCATTTTCCTCTTCCCACTCCAGGGCAAAATCTGAGAAAAAAATAACTACAACTCTCACTGTGTCGACCTTTCATTAAAGGTCCTGTGTATCTGTTATAAGTGCCACTAAGGGACAGTGGTATAGCAAACTTCATCACGTTTTGTGTGTTCTGTGAGTCTATATATAGTTATATATATAGGTATAGATATAAGTTGCCTCATAGATCTGAGTACATGCTTGAGATCAATGTTCTTATTTTCCAAATAATCATTTAATAAAATGTGAATCGAGGGTGAAGTTGTAGTAATGTAAAGCGATTCACATACCCAGTGACCATGACAAAGTCTATACTTTTCTGTCACCCTCTCCCAACTATTCTCAAAAACAAATTGAGTAGAATACTTACCTGTCTATTGTTGCCTGTAGATCGTTAGAGCAGGTGAGGGTGGAGGTTTGCTTACTTATCAAAATTGAAATTAGCTCTCCAGATCAATTGTGAATTGTGGATGACTTTTAGTGTGTAATGGGTCTGACTTTTCGTTGTGTGCAGTAGAAATGTGATTTTCTTAATGTGTTAGGTGATTGAAACTGAGGTGTTTGGTATTTGCCCATGAGTACTCAATATTGAAATAAAAGATTTACCACCATCTGACAGGCATGTTATTGCTTTATTCTGGTCTTATCATTTGAGTTTATAGGTTTTGAATTAAATCATTTAAACGTAGGCCAACCGACCTTTACTAACAACAATATTAGTTACATTTTGTTGACTCCAAGCACCAATAACAAATTTTTAGTATTGAGTATCACTATAGTTGGTGAAGAAAATATTTTGTTTGTGGATGGAGATCCTTAGGGGGTTAATCTAAAGATGGTTATGTCGATAAAGTCCCAATAAGAAGAGGCCAAATTTAACAATATTGTGGAAGTTTCACTGTGAACCATGTTATTCTAGGTTCAGTAGATTGCACCTTCATCGATATATTTTATAACCACAGTTGATTGAGCTGTACCTGCATGCAATATAAAAAAGCTGTAACTTGATTAAACTTGTATAAATTTCAGTGAGAGAGCTGACCCCAACTATTGGTCAGGATACAAAGGCCGTCTACGAGAAGGCTCCAACATCAACAAATCTCTGGTCACACTTGGCAATGTCATCAAGGCTCTCGGTAAGTTTGATACAGACTTGATATCTAATGGTAGGTCGTAATGGTAGGTTATAACAATGTCATCAAGGCTCTCGGTAAGCTCTAAACAGCCTTGATATTTAATGGTAGGTCGTAACAATGTCATCAAGGCTCTCGGTAAGCTCTAAACAGCCTTGATATCTAATGGTAGGTTATAACAATGTCATCAAGGCTCTCGGTAAGCTCTAAACAGCCTTGATATCTAATGGTAGGTTCAAGCAATGTCGTCAAGGACCTCAATAAGTTTCAAATAGCCATGATATCTAATGGTAGGTCCAAGCAGTGTCAATAAAGCTCTGTAAGCTCTAAGCATCATTGATATCTGACATTTATCTGATACTAAATGTAATATAACATTGTATTGTAGCTGAACGGTCTATCCTGTCCTGTAGTTCCGATAGTCTTGGAGCCTCCGTGGCCAGTATCCAAAGTAGTCCTGGGGGTGATGGGGCAGCAACAAAAAAACGTCTTCCATACATTCCATATCGCGATTCTGTCCTCACATGGCTCCTGAAGGACAGCCTAGGGGGCAACTCCAAAACTATCATGATCTCAAGTAAGTAAAATAATTAACAAAACTTCAAAAACCATCACGATCTTAAGTAAGTTTACACAAGTAAACAAACTCCAAAAACCATCACGATCTTAAGTAAGTTTACACAAGTTAACAAACTCGAAAAACCATCACGATCTCAAGTAAGTTAATGAAAGTTAACAAACTCTAAAAACCATCACGATCTCAAGTAAGTTAATGAAAATTAACAAACTCTAAAAACCATCACGATCTCAAGTAAGTTAATGAAAGTTAACAAACTCCAAAAACCATCACGATCTCAAGTAAGTTAATGAAAGTTAACAAACTCTAAAAACCATCACGATCTCAAGTAAGTAAAATAATTAACAGAACTTCACAAACCATCATGATCTTAAGTAAGTAAAATAATTAACAGAACTTCACAAACCATCACGATCTTAAGTAAGTAAAATAATTAACAGAACTTCACAAACCATCACGATCTTAAGTAAGTAAAATAATTAACAGAACTTCAAAAACCATCACGATCTTAAGTAAGTTTACACAAATTAACAAACTCCAAAAACCATCACGATCTCAAGTAAGTTAATAAAAGTTAACAAAACTCCAAAAAACCATCATGATCTCAAGTTGAGCAATTAATTAACAAAGCTTCAAATCCATTTTGATTTAAGGTGCGAAATTAATCAATTAATTAAAAAAAATTAAAAACCGTCATGATCTTGAGTTGATCAACAAATTAATAAAACTCAAAAGAAGCACTCTTTCTGATCGATACAAATGACGTGAGAAGTACTCTATATACAAACTTGATCATCTCAGCTAAGAAAGCAATTCCAAATTACAGAATTTCTTGTCAGTTACCAAGAGTTACAGTATAAATTGTAGAAAATGTTAATAATTCAATATTCTGTTTTTCAGCCATCACTCCAGCCAGCATGTACTACAATGAAACACTTAGTACTCTCCGATACGCACAACGGGCAAAGAGCATCATCAACAAACCCAAAGTCAATGAGGTATGTACTAGTTGTGAGCAAGGCCATGGACTTGTATGTTCAGTTTGCGAAAGTTTCAAGAGAACATGATATTAAATCATAAAGAAAAATGATGAAATAGTTAGATACAGAAATGAGAGTTTGTGATAAATGAGTGTTAGTTGTGTCAGGGGATCCATTCTGTTAACAATTAAGTTGTTTTTATTGAAAAGATTAACAAGATTGCATTGGGAGGTTTAAAAATGCATCATAATACATTAAATGTTGCTTAAGATTAAATCTGACTTTTATGCTATCTACCTTTCAATTACCTTTTATATAACATGAGTCATGTGCCAAAACTAGTGCCGTCTTCTAACAGAATCAAAACTCGATTTGGTAATCCTGGCAAGAATGTTCAGTAATATATTGACATAACACTGTCGAGTAATACCACCTAGATTTTGGGTAATGTCTATTCTCTACATTTCTTTGGCATTATAAAACATTTAGCATTCATACATTGTTATATTAGCTATTGGTGTTTACTCTCAAGTACCTCTTAGCTAAGTGATCATCCCTGCGTGAGTGTAATGCATTGAAATGTTTGGCTCCATGGTGAGAATGCCAGCCGTGTGGATACACACCGGGCCGATTGTCATCCCAATGTACATGGATCTGTCAAAACACACATTACATAAGGATAATTCACAGCTATACAGTGATTCATTAACTAAATTCTTATATACTACAGGTAATAAAATATGTTGAAATATTTACTGAATGAAATAGTCCTTGAAAGTTCTCTTTATCTGTTTTCTTATTCACAGACATTTTTCATTTAGATGTACTGCATTCAAACTTTCAATAAAAAAATTATAATCGCAAATTCCTGAAAAATTATTTCAAATATAGAAACAGAATTTTACATAATCATTTAATGCGTTGTTAGTTAATCATTATCATTGGTATATATATAGATACAACTAAAACAAAAGAAAACAAAATAAAATTGCTGATCATTTACCTCTGTTCCTGCTTAAACAGACAATAAGCCTGTGCTTACAAATAAGCCTACTGGACTTTTTGTTGGATGGTACCTGATAATGGAATTAAACCTATATATTTTGATATATACAGTTCTGACTGGATTAGGTTTCTCTCCTTTCGAGTTTACCAATTTGTCATTTCTCAAAATATATTCTGAATTGTTATATATATAGAACCTTCACAAAATCTTTAAACAGAAAATCAGAAATGAAAGTATTATTGATCTACCTTTTCCAATATTCCTTTGTACAGGACCCCAATGTGTCGCTGATCCGGGACCTGCGACGGGAGATTGAACGTCTCCGGGAAATGTTGGTGTCAACTCGCATGGTATGTCATAGCAAATGTATAAAAACTGGTCCTGCACACAAAATATAATACATGTATCCTCTAACATGTTTTGAAAAAAAAAATTATCTTGAGTAGTCATATGCTATAATTTCATGTTTAAGTTAAAATTAATTGTCTTTTTCCAATTTTTGAGTTAAGCAGTAGATTATATGATTATGCTAGAGAAATGCTGTGTACGACTTTTTTTTTTTGTAGGACAGATCTGTAATGTGTGAATGGGACACATAACATGACCCTTAGTTAAAATGAATTTAAATAAAATCCTCCGTTTATTTTTTTTCTAAAATAGACATGAAATACGCCTACTAGTCGATTGTTATTGGTGGTATCTTGAGGCTTTTAGAGAAATAGTCTGACTACTGTAGCTGTTCAGCGCTAGTTCATTTAGAGTTTCCTGCATCATCCTGACAATAAGTAGGAATTTCTGCATGTCCTATCATATTTAGGTCTGTGGTTACCCTAGTATATATAACTGTCATGTTTTCAACTAACTCAATGTAATGATACAATTTTTCATTTCAATTATGTTTTTTTATTACAATTGCCTGATGACTTGGTTAGTATCAGTGTGAATGTTTTAATCAGCATTTACCGTGTATTAAGACTTGGCACGTCCTATAGCTACCTGTTAATGATATGACTGGGCACGTCGTACCTGTTAATGATATGTTACCTGTATTAAGACGACACGTCATACCTGTTAATGATATGTAACCTCTATTAAGACTGGGCACGTCGTACCTGTTAATGATATGTTACCTGTATTAAGACTGGGCACGTCGTACCTGTTAATGATAAGACTGGGCATGTCATACCTGTTAATGATATGTTACCTGTATTAAGATTGGGCATGTCGTACTTGTTAATGATATGTTACCTGTATTAAGACTTGGCATGTCGTACTGTTAATGATATGTTACCTGTAAACAATCATTGATATTTCACATCATTGTTTTGTGTATGTGCTGTACATGTCTTTCTTTCCATTAATTGTTTTCAGGCCAATTCTAGATCCTCACTCAATGAAATAATTTTCCTCATGCCTCCGAACATCCAGAAAATGCATGACATAGACATGGATAGTGATCAGGTATTATAATCTGTATTCTCCTCTAACACCGCCCAGCATGGTGCATGGTACATATACGCATCAAGTATATTTATGTTTTCTTTCTTTATTAAAGAATATTTTATCAGGTACTAAGCTTTACAGAATTACTTGTCAGTTAGCAAGTGTTGCAGAATATCTCCTCGGTTGCCAAGGGTTACAGAATATCTCATCATTTCCCAAGGGTAACAGAATTTCTTGTCAGTTACCAAGGGTTACAAAATATCTCAACCAAGGGTTACAGAATTTCTTGTAAAGGGTCACAGAATTTCGTGTCAGTTACCAAGGGTTGCAGAATTACTTGTAAATAATGTTAATTAATCTATATTCTTTAGATAGTATGCTCACTTATAGAAAACCACATGTAGACTTTTTTTACCTGGGAAAAATCATGTCAAAATCCTATATTCAGGAGCTTTGTATTCAACATGTTAGTAATTATTACATGTAAAGCTTATGAAGTCTCTCCTTGACAGGAAAACATAGTTACCTGTCATAAGGATGGAGTGATTATAATTACCATTGTATCTGTAAAATACACCAATAAGAATAATGATCCAGGTATACATTATTTAACACAGGGGCCACTTATATCACTTTTACTGTACAGGATACGGCCTATAAAGATTCCACTACATTTCTAGGTAGCTTTGACCTCCTGTCATAAATTCTCTATTGAGAAATGAAAACAGTTAAACATTATTGTGTTTGACAATAAGAAAGCTGTGGAGACGATACTGGCATGGGATGGTTTTCTTTGAGCGTTTAAACGGTATCACCCATAAAATTGATGGGTGCAATTATAGAGCTGTTTTTTAGCATTGAACATGTCTATTTTGTTGTGATGTTTGGTTTGTGGTTTGTACTGAAAAGTTAAAGGGATTATATACTATACAGTGTGGTAAATGACCTTTGTCATTGGTAGCACAGTTCTGTCAAATACTGCCTTGGTCTCTGTCCTTATCATCATTGAACAAATACTAGTATTTTATGAAAAAAAAAGAAAAAAAAAAGAGAAAATAGGATCCACACTGTTGTTTTCAAATTTAGACAGACAGTTTAATAGATAATTGATATTTTTGTCAAATATGACTTTTTAGCTAGCAAATGTAAATGATACTTACATAAGAAATATTTCTATTGTTGAGGGCATTACCTTGGAGAATGCATATTACTTATTTCTCTGTCACGCAATTCTCTCTCCTCTCTCTCCTCTCTCTCTGTCTCTCTCTCCTCTCTCTCTGTCTCTCTCTCCTCTGTCTCTGTCTCTGTCTCTGTCTCTCTCTCCTCTGTCTCTGTCTCTGTCTCTCTCTCCTCTGTCTCTGTCTCTGTCTCTCTCTCCTCTGTCTCTGTCTCTGTCTCTGTCTCTCTCTCCTCTGTCTCTGTCTCTCTCTCTCTCTCTCTCTCTCTCTCTCTCCTCTGTCTCTCTCTCTGTCTCTCTGTCTCTCTCTCCCTCTCTCCCTCCCTCCTAGGATTCTAGTTCTCCCTTCTAAGATTTTACTTAATGACTATTCCTCTGTATGTAAAATTCTACATTCAAACCTGGATTCTGATACTAAGGGAATTAATCATTACAAAACAGTCCACATTCTAACTGGATTCTACTAATATAATTCTCTAATACTGGGAGATTTGTTAGTACATAGCATCCCACATTCTAACTGGTCTCTAGTATTCTCTATAACGGGATCCATAATATTTCGTAATCTGACAGGATTGGTAATGGCTAAAGTTAGTTACACAGATGCTTTGTGTTATGCATTAGACTCAGGAATGTCCTCTATTCATTATTTTATGTTACGGTTCACAAATCTACTTTCATTTTCATATCATTTTACTCACCATTTGTAATTTTATAATTATTATGTTTATTTGAGAAATTTTACAATTTCATAGCTATATGGTATTATTGGATTTTTTTTATAAAAGATATTTTTATATTAGGATATCACTGATAATAATGAATATTTGATCTGTATTACTGAAGATATTTGGCATTACAATATTTCCGATAATATTAAATATTTGATCTGTATTATAGAAGATATTTTTAGGTTACAATATTTCCAATAATATTCAATATTTGATCTGTATCATACATTCAGAAGTTTATTTTTATATTATGATTTTCCTGATAGTTTATTGTTGAAATATGAATTATCATTATTTACAAGTTGGTTTGTAAACCTTGCTGATCATCAAAGTCATCAGCCTGTACCCGCCCAACACTTATACATGTAGTGCTTTGGTTTGCTGACATACATACATTGACGTCTGTGATAAGCTTCTCCCTTTTCCTGTAAAGAAACTGATTCGATTTTTGCTACCCTGATATTGAACCATTTATTGGGATTTTGTTTAAATATTCATTGAGAGGTGTATATCAGTTTTATTGTCTGACTTTTTGGGCGATGACAATTTTTATTAGCTGTGGAACATGTTTCGTCATCAACTACCTTTTACAGGTGTTTGTTCGTGTTTACTCACCTGTGTAATACAAGTATACAAACAATTTGCACCTGTTGTGTTAAAGAGGCCAGGTATGAAATTACAAATAAATTGATCATTACAGGTAAAAAATGTTTTATTTGCATGCACAGAGTGTGTAAATTACCTTGTCTGAACCCAATACCTATACATATATGTATATGGACAGTGATCAAACGACAGTCGGACCTGAGTATGTGGTGGTCACATGATCTGACAATCAAGCCAATACATTTCATCAATAAACCTTTGTCTATGAATGAGACTATAATGGCATTTATATGGTACTACACATCTTTGGATCGAACACAACTACATTGTAGTACAAATATTTTTAGATGATATGCAGTTAGATAGAATATCAATTCAGACAATAGAGTTTTTGTTGAAATGTTATGGAAGTCAATTTCTCTAAAATACAGTTAAGTCTGTTTAAGTATTACAACAGCTATCAACTGTTTCTGGCTCATCTGATTTCTTCTATCTGGTCCCGAACTCTAATCTGACAAGATAAAATAAATCTTACAGGAATACTTCTATAGTTTAATTTCTGTTCATTTGCAAGCTGCCTCTTTGATCTCTAAAGAGATGACATATTATATTGTGCATGCTTTGCTGCTAGACATACTAGGTGTGCATGCTTAGACAGATTTGCTTGCATGTTGCTTTGAGTTAGATGTCACGGTTCATGACAGGGTAGTGGTCATCACCTCTGTATTTGCCACCTCATGTGTGTACCTTCAATTTCAGGGTGACTCATTCCTACAACTTCCTGATTCCAATTCTGTACTGGCAGAAAAACTCCAAGAAAATGAAAACATGGTCAGTTGGAAATCTTACTTTATCTTTTTTCACACATTGAAGCCCTTTTTATTTCATATGATTAAAAGTTTTGTTGCAAGGTTTAAAGTTTTTGTGATATTATAGATTTCTCTCTGACCAGTGGGCATAGCTAGAGGTTTGATAAGACTGAAAAGTAAAAATAGATAATTTTATGGTGATACACCTATATCACCAGAAAACCTTGTTTGACCTGACATGTTTACGATATAATCTCCATCTAACGTGTAGGAAGGGGAACAACTCCAGCCAAGATACAGACTCATCGATATTACAGTGTATATGCTAGCTTTAGATAGAATAATAACTAAGCACTTTATATCTGATATATATATTCACATTTTAAATATGTGTAGTCATGTTCAAAGTGTAAGAAGTACATCTCAAAGTGTGATATATATTTATATACTCTATATATTAAGCTGTAGTGTAGGGATAGTCCATTGATTATATATTAGGACTAGTTTTAATTTATCAATTGTTTAGAGGCAATATCATTGTTGTAAGTATGATATACTTATTACTAATCAAACAGGTTGACAAGCTCACACAGACATGGATAGATAAATGGAGGGAAGCTCATGAGGCCATCAGGGTAAGTTGGGGACAGGAACAGGGTTCTGGTGGGGAGGGGGTGAGGATCTGGTGGGGAGGGGTGAGGATCTGGTGGGGAGGGGGTGAGGATCTGGTGGGTGGGGATAGCTGGTGGGGACAGGAACAGGGTTCTGGTGGGGAGGGGATGAGGATCTGGTGGGGAGGGGGTGAGGATCTGGTGGGGAGGGGTGAGGATCTGGTGGGGAGGGGGTGAGGATCTGGTGGGTGTGAATTGTGATGGGGAGGGAACAGGGGTATGGTGAGGAGGGGGTGAGGTTCTGGTGGGTGGGGATAGCTGGAGGGGAAGGGATGAGGATCTGGTGGGGAGGGGGTGAGGATCTGGTGGGGAGGGAGGAGGATCTGGTGGGGAGGGGTGAGGATCTGGTGGGTGGGGATAGTTGGAGGGGAGGGGATGAGGATCTGGTGGGTGGGGATAGCTGAAGGGAGGGGATGAGGATATGGTGGGTGGGGATAGCTGAGGGGAGGGGATGAGGATATGGTGGGTGGGGATAGCTGAGGGGAGGGGATGAGGATATGGTGGGTTTGGGATAGGATAGCTGGTTGGGAGGGGTAGGGGATCTGGTGGGTGGGGATAGGATAGCTGGTGGGAAGAGGATGAGGTTCTGGTGGGTGGGGATAGCTGGTGGGGAGGGGGTGGGGATCTGGTGGGAAGGGGATGAGGATCTGGTGGGTGGGGATAGCTGGTTTGGAGGGAGTGAGGATCTGGTGGGTGGGGATAGCTGGTGGGGAGGGGGTGAGGTTCTGGTGGGAAGGGAATGGGGATCTAGTGGGGAGGGGATGAGGATATGGTGGGAAGGGGATGAGGATATGGTGGGTTCGGATAGCTGGTCAGAAGGGAATAGGGTTCTGGTGGGGAGGGAATGGGGCTCTGGTGGGGAGGAAACAAAGGTCTGGTGGGGAAGGAACAGGGGTCTGATGGGCAGGGATCACTGGTGGGGAGGGATAATGATCTGGTGGGTGTGAATTGTGGTGGGGAGGGAATAGGGGTATGGTGAGGAGGGAATGGGGATCTGGTGGGCGTTGATTGTGGTGGGGAGAGAACAGGCGTCTTGTTGGGAGGTAACAGAAATCTGGTAGGTGAGGATTGCTGGTAGGGAGGAGACAAGTCTGGGGGAGGAAACAGAGATCTGGTAGGGAAGGAATGGTGTTCCAGTGTGGATTAGAACAGGGTCTCGGTGGGGGATGTAACATCAATCAAGTGGGGAGGGCTCCAATGTATGCTAACATTGTTTGATGTTTCTTACAGGATTCGGACCTCAGTATCCGGGGTTTGAGGGGTAAGAGTAACTCTATGGGGGTTCTGATTGAATCACAGATGCCTCACCTAGTTGGCATGGACGACGACATTCTCAGTACAGGAGTGACCATCTACTACCTCAAGGTAAGTCACTGTCTGCATCTATTCATACAGAAAAACATTCATAGAAAATGTTGTTGTTTTATATTGTTCATAGCACAATTAAATAGATTCAGAACATTTTCTGGACTGGTTGTACCTGAAGGCACATTAGGATGTTTACCAATACCTTCCATATTCGTGAATTTTTCCATTTGGTCTGGGAACCCCCCACCCCCCCAACCCCTCAAAAAAAATACCAAGCTTATTTTCACAAAATTGTCATGCACTAAGTTATTTAAGTACAAGATTAAAAGAGTTATGTCCCTTAGTTGTTTCCTAAATGAATACCTACTGTTGATCATTACAGGAGGGTAAAACTTTGTTGGGACGGGAGGATGCTGATCGCGAACAAGATATAGGTAAGTGTTATATAGTAAAATACGCTCAGGACAGAAGTAGGATGTGGTATATTTATAAAGTTAGTTGATGTAATGAAATAGTTATTGATAAATACTTGTAATAGAATAATGATGTGAAAGTAGTCAGACTGCTATGGATGAGAATTTAATTGATGAGAACGTAGTTAGACTTCTATGGATGAGAATTTAATTGACCAGAAGGTAGTCAGACTGCTGTGGATGAGAATTTAATTGATGAGAACGTAGTTAGACTTCTATGGATGAGAATTTAATTGATGAGAAGGTAGTCATACTTCTATGGATGATAATTTAATTGATGAAAAGGTAGTCATAATTCTATGGATGAGAATTTAATTGATGAGAAGATAGTCAGACTGCTATGGGTGAGAATTTAATTGATGAGAAGGTAGTTAGACTTCTATGGATGAGAAGGTATAGTCATAATTCTATGGATGAGAATTTAATTGATGAGAAGGTAGTAAGACTTCTATGGATGAGAATTTAATTGATGAGAAAGTAGTCATACATCTATGGATCAGAATTGATAGGTGAGAAAGTAGTCTGACTGCTTTGGATGGTGAATTCAATTGATGTAATAAGAAGGAAGTATTTAATGTATGGATTGGATTTTAATTGATGTTATGATTTTTCAGTGCTGAGTGGGCCATCTGTCCAGAGGGAGCATTGCTTCATCAAGAACATGCTGGGCAACGTTATCATACACCCAAACAGGAGAGCTAACTGTGCCATCAATGGCATTGATTGTCGGGGACCAACTCGCCTCAAACAGGGTAAAATTAACTACCAATGTACTTTAGTGTTCTGCAGGTTATATATCCCGAGTTATATTTTATTTCTGTCTTATAGAGGTAACCTTTCTTACTGCAACATTTCAGAGTTAGATCATAAAACAAGGAACTGTTACTGTTTATCTTTTAACAAGTCAAATGCTAGAATGGTGAAAAATTACAGGATTTGAAACAAATGTTGACACTCTGCTTGATAATTAAGAAGCTCAGAAATTAACAAGGACACTTGCCTGTATAGCAATTAATTTCCACTTTCAGGTGACTACATCTTGCTGGGTAAGACCAACATGTTCCGCTTTAACAACCCAGCCGAGGCAGCCAAGCTCCGGATGAGCCGACAGGTACATCTTACCTTAATATGTTCTTGTGTGTGATATCACATCTGAATGAATCCTACAATGTTTTAAATGTCTGTACTGATGACCTGCCGTACTCTCTGTAGATACTTAAATCTCTGTACTGGTGACCTACCTTACACTGTGTAGATAGTTAAATCTCTGTACTGGTGACCTACCTTACACTGTGTAGATAGTTAAATCTCTGTACTGGTGACCTACCTTACACTGTGTAGATAGTTAAATCTCTGTACTGGTGACCTACCTTACACTGTGTAGATAGTTAAATCTCTGTACTGGTGACCTACCTTACACTCTGTAGATAGTTAAATCTCTGTACTGGTGACCTACCTTACACTCTGTAGATAGTTAAATCTCTGTACTGGTGACCTACCTTACACTGTGTAGATACTTAAATCTCTGTACTGGTGACCTACCTTACACTGTGTAGACGGTTAAGTCTCTGTACTGGTGACCTACCTTACACTCTGTAGACGGTTAAATCTCTGTACTGGTGACCTACCTTACACTGTGTAGATAGTTAAATCTCTGTACTGGTGACCTACCTTACACTCTGTAGATGGTTAAATCTCTGTACTGGTGACCTACCTTACACTCTGTAGATGGTTAAATCTCTGTACTGGTGACCTACCTTACACTGTGTAGATGGTTAAATCTCTGTACTGGTGACTTACCTTACACTCTGTAGATGGTTAAATCTCTGTACTGGTGACCTACCTTACACTCTGTAGATGGTTAAATCTTTGTACTGGTGACCTACCTTACACTCTGTAGATAGTTAAATCTCTGTACTGGTGACCTACCTTACACTCTGTAGGTAGTTAAATCTCTGTACTGGTGACCTACCTTACACTCTGTAGGTAGTTAAATCTCTGTACTGGTGACCTACCTTACACTCTGTAGATAGTTAAATCTCTGTACTGGTGACCTACCTTACACTGTGTAGATAGTTAAATCTCTGTACTGGTGACCTACCTTACACTCTGTAGATAGTTAAATCTCTGTACTGGTGACCTACCTTACACTGTGTAGATACTTAAATCTCTGTACTGGTGACCTACCTTACACTGTGTAGACGGTTAAGTCTCTGTACTGGTGACCTACCTTACACTCTGTAGACGGTTAAATCTCTGTACTGGTGACCTACCTTACACTGTGTAGATAGTTAAATCTCTGTACTGGTGACCTACCTTACACTCTGTAGATGGTTAAATCTCTGTACTGGTGACCTACCTTACACTCTGTAGATGGTTAAATCTCTGTACTGGTGACCTACCTTACACTGTGTAGATGGTTAAATCTCTGTACTGGTGACCTACCTTACACTCTGTAGATGGTTAAATCTCTGTACTGGTGACCTACCTTACACTCTGTAGATGGTTAAATCTTTGTACTGGTGACCTACCTTACACTCTGTAGATAGTTAAATCTCTGTACTGGTGACCTACCTTACACTCTGTAGGTAGTTAAATCTCTGTACTGGTGACCTACCTTACACTCTGTAGGTAGTTAAATCTCTGTACTGGTGACCTACCTTACACTCTGTAGATAGTTAAATCTCTGTACTGGTGACCTACCTTACACTGTGTAGATAGTTAAATCTCTGTACTGGTGACCTACCTTACACTCTGTAGGTAGTTAAATCTCTGTACTGGTGACCTACCTTACACTCTGTAGATGGTTAAATCTCTGTACTGGTGACCTACCTTACACTGTGTAGATGGTTAAATCTCTGTACTGGTGACCTACCTTACACTCTGTAGGTAGTTAAATCTCTGTACTGGTGACCTATCTTACACTCGGTAGATAGTTAAATCTCTGTACTGGTGACCTACCTTACACTCTGTAGATGGTTAAATCTCTGTACTGGTGACCTACCTTACACTGTGTAGATGGTTAAATCTCTGTACTGGTGACCTACCTTACACTGTGTAGATGGTTAAATCTCTGTACTGGTGACCTACCTTACACTGTGTAGATGGTTAAATCTCTACTGGTGACCTACCTTACACTCTGTAGGTAGTTAAATCTCTGTACTGGTGACCTACCTTACACTGTGTAGATGGTTAAATCTCTACTGGTATGGACCAATAAGGCAATTACAGGTACATTGTATTTTTAAACGAACATTAATGTTCGGTTATTGCCATCAAGAACTGGACTGAGAAATATGACCATATTTGGTAGCCACATTCACCAATACGCCATCTGCTGTCTGTTTCAATGAAATATGGCTGCCCCCATTGCCTTACGCTTCAAATAATTTACTGGCAAAAACATCTTCGTTTTATGTAGTAGTTTTACCGAAAATGTTGAAATGTATTCAGTAGATGTTTTCAAGATGCATACGATTTGAAAAATACATAACGCTAGCGAAATGTGAAGACTAAATGAACCTGAACTTTGCGAATAACTCCAGGTCAAACCAATATATTTATGTAAACAAATATTGCGCAGGCGCATTCGTCTCCGGATGTTTAGACAGTTTTCCTCCTCCGTGTTCATTCCAAAACGGCTGACATTATAGCATAGGTCTGCAAATATGTCCGCGATTTACTTAAATGTGTAATATATATATTCTAGAATGTTACATCATTATCAACTAGATGAGTATTTCTATAATTTTGAGAAAAAAATATATCAATAACGGCATACGAGACGATACATTGTATCATACTATAGGTACGAGACGATACATTGTATCATACTATAGGTTACTGTACATGTTTGCTAGAAAGGTAGATACTAGGTGGCATTTGTGGTCAGGGTGACTGGTCATAGCGTTAACATTGTCATCGATTTCCATATTCCATTTTCCTTTGACGAAAACGACCAATAAATCAAATGCAAATGATAATATCTTGTTGCCATGTGCACGGGGTTGGTTGTTGTAGGCGATACTTGGAACGTATTTACTGTTGTAAGGGAGGTAACTGCAAGATTACGGAAATCAAACGTTAAACCAATTTGATTGGTCGATTCTTCCATGACTTTGGCAATGGGTTTACAATCGAAGTGACAGATAACTACGGCAATATTCAGATGATATCAACAATAACATTTTTAGATACGTGTGGTCGGCAGTTGTCATGTTTAAAATGAACAATTATATAGCTTGTTTTTATTTCGGCAAAGTCGAGAATATTTACTGAAACGGACCACAGGTGAAGCAGACTTGGAAATACCGAAACGAAGAAAAATGGGGCTTAATTATAATATAAATTTGCATTATTTTCAGAGAATTGACCCACATATATGTTTTTCAATGCCTAATTGTATCATATGTAAAATATTAGAGGTTTATGAATTTTAAATTAATTTTTCATTTGCGAATTGCGGCCCGATTGTCGTTAGAGTTGAATTACCGAAATGGTCGATAGTGGACCCAAATCGATATTTTAACGAGAGAATGGACCCAATATAGGATCTATTAATCTTTGGTGTGTGTATAGAGACCATATGCATTTTTTTCCTTTACCTGGAAGTATTTTGAACGAATTTGCAAAATACCGAATTCACGATCAAATTTTCGATTGTGACGAACCACTGAGACGGTGTTAAGTTCATGTTAAGTCAATCTGATTGAAATCAGCTGTTACATATGTACACATGGCTACGTTTACTATGCAATACGCCCACGTATTTTTTTTTCAAAGACGGAAAACGGAAATCCGGATTATCTAAAAACAAATGCAAAAAGACTTGTGATATTCACTTAATTTGATATTCAGCCATTAATTGTTATTTGTAGTTTTATAACTTCTGAAATAGTGTGATCGATTCTCTATATAATATTGCTGTGGAACTTGTGTTAGTTTTCAAACAAATTCATTTTGATAATTTGTTAATTTAGAACGTTCATCAAGTCATGATCAAGACTTGAAATTCTCGCTACACCATACTTCAAACACAGTAATCAATGAATTGATAAATTGAAAATTGAAGTCAAGCAAATGAGTAAATATTTACCTAAATAATTTTTCAATATACAACACATGTTCAGATGACTATTTGTGCCATGCTGTTACAAGATTTCAGTTACAATTCTAAAAGTCAAGCAAATGAGTTAATATTTACCTAAATAATTTTTCAATATACAACATATGTTCAGATGACTATTTGTGCCATGCTGTTACAAGATTTCAGTTATAATTCTAAAATTGAATTAGTATGTAAATATATGTTATACTGTCAATATCCACAAAGCGAGTGTAGTCTACTGTACTCAGTCATGCCGGTAGATAGCGGTACATATACATACTGCTTACATCTAGTGCTTACTTGTGTGTACTATAAATCAATAACAAAAATGGTTCATATATTTCTATATATGACTTCACAAATTATGCGGTGTCTGAAGATCTGAATGAAATGAATAAACGAAAGAAATTATTTTTATGAAATATTCAAGTCATAGATCATTCTTTTTTTAAAGATACTGATTTCAGGTCCATTTTGGTAATTCAACTATAACGGCAATTAAAATACTTCTCGTTTTTTTTTTAGGACGGAAAACGGAAATCCGGATTATCTAAAAACAAATGCAAAAATACTTGTGATATTCACTTAATTTGATATTTAGCCGTTAATTGTTATTTGTAGTTTTATAACTTTTGATATATTGTGATTGATTCTCTATATATAATATTGCTGTGGAACTTGTGTTATTTTTCAAACAAATTCATTTTAATAATTTGTTAATTTAAAATTTTCATCAAGTCATGATCAAGACTTGAAATTCTCACTACACCATACTTCAAACACGGAGTAATCAATGAATTGATAAACTGAAAATACAACAAATGTTCAGATGACTATTTGTGCCATGCTGTTACAAGATTTCAGTTACAATTCTAAAATTGAATTAGTAAATGTATGTAAATATATGTTATCCTGTCAATATCCACAAAGCGAGTGTAGTCTACTGTACTCAAAGTCATGCCAGTAGATAGCGGTACATATACTTAGTGCTTACATCTAGTGCTTACTTGTGTGAACTATAAATCAATAACAAAATGGTTCATATATTTCTATATATGAATTCACAAATTATGTGGTGTCTGAAGATCTGAATGAAGTGAATAAACGATGTATTACATTATTTTTATGAAATATTCAAGTCATAGATCATTCTCTTAAAAATATTGATTTCAAGTCCATTTTGGTAATTTTACTATGACGGCAATCAGGCATAGAATGGCGAATAAACCCCTAATATTTTACATATGATTAATTTTGACATTGGAGAACATATAATTGTGTCCATTCTCTAAGCACTGGTAGAATGTACAGAATAGAGCTTCATAAATATATTCTCAAAATTACTAATTACCCCGGTAAATATAACATTTTACATAAACCTCCCATGACTGATGATTAAACTTGCAAATCTCCTGTGTCATTCCAATTTTGATATGTGTAAATATATACACGTACTGTATATATATAGTTATAGATATGGAATGCTTCACAATTTGCATACAGTTATGGAATATTATAACACCCCCAAAAATGTTCTCTCCACATAATGGTGTGATTTGTGCAATTACATTGCTGAATTGTGTGGTTCAGTATGATTGGATGATCAACATTGGAAAAGGACAATAAATAGGGAATGTGTCGTCCCATCGAATGGACTGTAATCTTTGTGACCAGGTTTGAAGTTGAAAATGAATCTTGAAGTTTTCTTTTCCTGTTTGCTGAATTATTCGATGAAGATAGTCTTTATCTGGTTGTTATTCTTTATCACATTGTTTACAATACTGTAATTATACCAGAAGTTTATCTTCTCATATACAGATTTATTAACATCAAATGATTCCTGAACAAAAGGAGTCAGGTTTTTTTTTGTTTTGAAGTACCATAAATGCTTGAGTACAGTTTCAATTAGATACATTCTTAATTCGGGCCTTGATTAGCAGCTCTGGTTTTGGTTTTCAGTAATTCTTTATGTGTGTTTCATCATATTAAGTTGAAATACAACTATGTATGCCAAACTAACGATGGAACTAGCCTAAATTTAGTGCATATTGGAAGTTGGCATCAATAAGGTCACAGAGTCCTGGCTGTATTATAACTGATGATGCCTTCCCGAAAGAAAGAAGACATATTTTATTTTCATCGATCCAAGATAGATCAACAAACTTCAAATTTCAATTAGGACCTTACAGAAACATGCATGTGTACAATCAAATCAGAACAGCTGCAAACATTTCAAATTATTTGCAATTAATTCCTAAACCGATATCAGTAAATATATCAACTTAAAACTTAGAAGATTACTGATTTTGCATTAAACAATAATGTTCGTTTACAGTACTTCCAGTACTTTGATTTGTATATGACAAGTATTGTTTGGGAACATAAAAAGAAAAAAAGCGCTAGCCTAGGCTTCCTTTGATAAACAGTTAATATGTAGGACAGTCTCTAAATTAACCTTAACTGTCATAAAGAAGTGTTCAGACATCTTTCAGGTGTATTATCCATTGTTTAAACTATTACAGAGTTTCCCTGTTTATAGGCCTTTAACATCCTTTAACTTTTGGGATTTTTTTCTGTTACAGAATTTGGCTGTGGCTGGTGCAGAATCACAGGAAAACCTTAACATCTCCGATCCATCCTCACCAGACTTTGACAGACATGTCCACCCTCTCTATGCTCAGTAAGTCAACCAGAGTGATCTCCCTTGCACAGCACGGTTTTAAAAGACACATGATGGGTTGTTTGTTTTGCAGTTTTGTTTTCTTTTGGAATCAGGTTTTTTCATCTTTCATGATATCATTCAGTGTTTGATCAAGGAATTCATCTGAATCTAAAAACCATTATATACAATATATATACCCCATTCTATGTGAAATCTAGGTTTTTTAAAATCCATCAGATATACAGAATTGATAGAATTGTATTAATTAGAATCATGCACTTGCTATATACAATTAAGCTGTCTCCCTTTTGAAAATAAATTAATATAAGTTTGATGAGTTCCATCAGTTTACAGAAATGAATTGTCTATCGTATATAGAATCATACACATATAGAATCATACTTTCATATAATAATGCATTATTTTGTATTTTGGGCATGATTTTCACAGTTTCCTTGGTGACTGAGTTTTTTGTTTCTTTGTTATACGATTTGCATTTTGGGCTACCGAGGGTATGAAGGGTGAAACAAAGGGCAATAACTGTGTCTGCAGTGCTGCATGTTTTGATATAATTAGCCTAACCCCACCATCATTTATTTCTTGCACCTGCAGTTGTGATGCATCTGAATTTTGGTGAGTATTTTACCTAACAGAGTTTTAATGCTTGGTGGCCGTTCTGTCTAGGCAGTAGGGGTGCCGTTTCTACTGTTTTATCTGTAGAAGGTTTGGGTTTTAACAACAAGTAGATATTGATTGTCTCCTACATCCCTAGTAAATAATTCACATAGAGAAGATTCTACTCTTATTAATGTAGTAGATAATTGTCTGTACACCGACAAAGAAATGATATTAAACTTAGGTAGTAATTGTTACTAGAACAGGAGAAGAAAAAATCAAAGTTTGATTAATTATATTACAGAATTGTGATATTTCAATTAAAGAATAGATAGTACACCTCTATTTAAAATGGATTATATTAGAGTTACTAACATTAGAATCAATGGTGGTTTTGTGATTTGGTTACTGTAATCCTAGATATATGATAAAAACAGACATTAATAAGACTCCTGTGAGAGATTAGAACATGTACATATACTTTGAGTCAAAGGAAGCACAGATTCCCAATTGAGCGGTATCTCCTAGCTGAACAGCATTGTCCCAGACTTTGATGTTTGTGATGTTTCTGCAGCATTCTCAGAACTAACATTAAAAAGTAAATATGTCTTATCAGTATCAATGTGTGTAGTTATGAGGGTTATATATATAAAAAACAAATTGTCTTGTGTAGCTTGTATTTCTGGAATGTAATATATACTTCATTGAATGTGATATCTATGTATGGAATGTGATATCTACTTATGGAATGTGATATCTACATGGAATGTCATATATATACTTTATGGAATGTAATATATACTTTATGGAATGCAGTATACTATATGTTAATTGTAATACTTATTTGTAAAGGCATGCTTCTCCCTAAACAGCTGTGCATTGTACAACTGCAATACTCAAAAAAGTACTTTATGTATTGGAAAACAGAAATAGACACTTCATTACTATTTTAGTAGATTTTTCTATCTAGATGGATGTAAGAAAAAGTTACAGTTGATTTTTTTCTGTTTTATTGTGAATCATTAAACTCCATTTACAACAACAAATTCATATCAAACAGCTTATGGATTTGGACATTGTGGTCATCAATATCATAACAGACAGAATATTCTGTCATCATTGTAAGGATATTATGTCATCAACTTCCTCTGTCATCAACTTTCTCTTCTTTCATTTTCCTGCAATCAATTTCCTCTATTTTCATTTTCCTGTTATCAACTTCCTCTGTCGTCATTTTCCTGTCATCAGTTTCCTCTGTCTTCATTTCCTCTCATCAACTTCCTTTGTCTTCTTTTTCCTGTCATCAACTTCCTCATCTGCATTTTCCTTTGTCATCATTTACCTATCATCAACTTTCTCCATCTTCATTTTCCTTACTTTCAACTTCCTTAATGTCATCAACTTCCTTTGTCATCAACTTCCTCTTTCCTTCCTCTGTAGTCATCCCTCTCTGTCATCAACTGTCATCATCCTTCCATCATCTTCCTCAATGTCAGGCTTCTTTGTAATCACCAGCTGGTCAAACATGCTTTTATGGAATGTAACCTCTCCTCTAGCTTGGGTACTATATGCCATCCCTTGACAATAATATCTGACCATAATGGTCTATAAAGAAGATGATAATGTATAAAATGACTTACCACCACATAGACCAGGATGGTTAAGCTGATAAAAACCTCCATAGCTTCATCAATATAATTTTCTCTTTTGGCCTTCTGTTCCTGTGTACAGTACCTGGGGTGGAGTTAGTGTTGACCCTGTGTACAGTACCTGGGGTGGGGTTAGTGTTGACCCTGTGTACAGTACCTGGGGTGGGGGTAGTGTTGACCCTGTTTACAGTACCTGGGGTGGAGTTAGTGTTGACCCTGTGTACAGTAACCGGGGTGGGGGTAGTATTGACCCTGTGTACAGTACCTGGGGTGGGGGTAGTATTGACCCTGTGTACAGTACCTGGGGTGGGGGTAGTATTGACCCTGTGTACAGTACCTGGGGTGGGGGTAGTATTGACCCTGTGTACAGTACCTGGGGTGGAGTTAGTGTTGACCCTGTGTACAGTACCTGGGGTGGGGGTAGTATTGACCCTGTGTACAGTACCTGGGGTGGGGGTAGTGTTGACCCTGTTTACAGTACCTGGGGTGGGGGTAGTATTGACCCTGTTTACAGTACCTGGGGTGGAGTTAGTGTTGACCCTGTGTACAGTAACCGGGGTGGGGGTAGTATTGACCCTGTGTACAGTACCTGGGGTGGAGTTAGTATTGACCCTGTGTACAGTACCTGGGGTGGGGGTAGTATTGACCCTGTGTACAGTACCTGGGGTGGGGGTAGTATTGACCCTGATGTGTACAGTATTCGGGGTGGGGGTAGTATTGACCCTGTGTGCATGCATGGTTGCTTTTTGCCTTATTCTACTGAAATGTCTGGCATTGCTAACATTGTAAACCCTGCCTTCCATTGTGTTCCTTGTAAAATCTATTGTTTTTTAATTAACATACAATATTGAAGTTGATAAGGAATACATTCATTTAGATCAGTGCATTCCTAGTTTTCATTCCTTATGCTTTGTGTTCTATGTGTGGTGGTGATACGATACATGTTGTCTGTGTAAGTGTTGCCCTGTATATGTGACCAGGCCTGGTGGAAGTACCTATGGTAAGCCTGGCGTATCTCATTGTTAAAAACTGTAGAATAGTAGTAAACTTTCATTGATTGGAGTGTGTTTTGTGTTTTCTATCGAATGCAGAGATTTTACAATTTTTCACAGATCATCTTTGCACCAGAAAAATAACATTTAACGACTATGGATAACACTATTGAGGGGGAGTGGTAAAGACTGTATATATAATCTATGAAGTCTATGGAATATTTTTTCTTATTTTCAGTTCTTAGTAAACTAGGTAGCACTTAGCTTGTCTTGACCACCTTAATAAGCTTGTCATGATCTTCTGGAAACCCAAATATCACCCGATTTTTTTTTGGGGGGGGGGGGGGGGGGGGGGGGGGGGCTTTTTAATTATCCAAGGTAAATCAGAGGAAATACCAGGAATATCAGGGAATCAAAATATGACTGAAGATAAGGAAATGGGAAAGTGACCTCATATTAAAGAAATGAAGGAAGTTTTCATGTTAAAAACAGAGAAATCACCTAGAAATAGAAGGGAATTATCATCTAGAACTAATGAAGGGAAATTGTCACCTGAATATTAAATAATTTAATAAGGTTTTGGAAATTATCACCTAGAAATAAGGAAAGGGAAATTATCTTCTAGAAATAAAGAAGGAAAATTAATCACATAGAAATAAAGAAAGGGAATTTTCACCTAAAATCAAGGTAAGGGAAATTATCACTTAGAAATTAGAAAAGGGAATTATCATCTAGAAATAAGGAAGGAACATTATCACCTAGAAATAAGGAAGGAACATTATCACCTAGAAATAAGGAAGGAACATTATCACCTAGAAATAAGGAAGGAAAGCTATCACCTAGAAATAAGGAAGGAAAGCTATCACCTAGAAATAAGGAACGGGAATTATCACCTAGAAATAAAGAAAGGAAATCTTCACCTAGAAATAAGGAAGGAATATCATCACCTAGAAATTTGGAAAATAGTGAATGGTTTGGTACTTGGTACATGTGAGATTTGCTTATTGTATATCAGGACATTGTATACATTGAATGTGTGAATTGCAGCATTAAATGCTTGTTAATTAATTGTTTGATTACATTTGGAACCCAGCATGTGCATGCTTCCCTCTCTGTTTCAGCCACCAACTAGAAAGGGACTTTGACTCTGACCCTAAACGCATAGAGGAAGCCAAGTAAGTAATCTACACAGGGACCTGTAGTCAATAACTATAAATACATGACTAAATAATATGTCTACTTACACAGGGGCCTGTAGTCAATAACTATAAATACCTGACTAAATAATATGTCTACTTACACAGGGACCTGTAGTCAATAACGTACTATAAATACCTAATAATATGTCTCCTTACACAGGGGCATGTAGTCAATAACTATAAATACCTGTCTAAATAATATGTCTCCTTACACAGGGGCCTGTAGTCAATAACTATAAATACCTGACTAAATGATATGTCTACTTACACAGGGACCTGTAGTCAATAACTATAAATACCTAATAATATGTCTCCTTACACAGGGGCCTGTAGACAATAACTATAAATACCTGACTAAATAATATGTCTCCTTACACAGGGGCCTGTAGTCAATAACTATAAATACCTGACTAAATAATATGTCTCCTTACACAGGGACCTGTAGTTATTAACTTAATACCCATCTAGATATATCTGTAGCCTGTCTTTTTAGGTCACCTGAGACAAAGTCTCAAGTGACCTATTCTAATCCCCTTTTGTCCGTCGTCGTCCGTCGTCCGTCGTGCGTCGTGCGTCGTCCGTCGTGCGTCCGTAAACAATTTACATTTTCGACTTCTTCTCCAAAACCCACAAACCAAATTCTATGAAATTTGGCAGGAAGCTTCTATGGCTAAAAGTCAACCAAAATTGTAAATTATATGGTCCCCACCCCCCAGGGGCCTGAGGGGCGGGGCCAAAAAGGGTCAAATTGACTAAAACTTCAAAAATCTTCTTCTCTACTCTCAGATATGCTGGAATCAAACACTCTTCATAGATGGAAGGGTCTTAAGGTGTTTTACCATAATTGTAAATTTCATGACCCAGGGGTTTCACGTTTGCCCCTGGGGAGGGGCTAAACTTTACTATAGTTTATATAGGGAAATCACATTTTTGACTTTAATTTGTTTTATTTCTATTGGAATTCATTCTAATTTTGTAAACATTGTCAGCATGGGATGACAGTTTGATGGCATGCACATGTTGGCCCTGACTGACCCCCAGGGGCTGATGGGCGGGGCTAAAAAGGGCCAAATTGACTGAAATTTCACAAATCTTCTTCTCTACTCTCAGATATGATAGAATCAAAAACACTTCATAGATGGCTGGGTTTGAAAGTTCTTTACCAAAATTGTGAATTTCATGACCCTGGGGTCTCAAGTTTGCCCCTGGGGCGGGGCTAAACTTTACTATAGTTTATATAGGGAAATAACATTTTTGACTTTAATTTGTTTTATTTCTATTGGAATTCATTCTAATTTTGTAAACATTGTCAGCATGGGATGACAGTTTGATGGCATGCACATGTTGGCCCTGACTGACCCCCAGGGGCTGATGGGCGGGGCTAAAAAGGGCCAAATTGACTGAAATTTCACAAATCTTCTTCTCTACTCTCAGATATGATAGAATCAAATACACTTCATAGATGGCTGGGTTTGAAGGTTCTTTACCAAAATTGTGAATTTCATGACCCTGGGGTCTCAAGTTTGCCCCTGGGGCGGGGCTAAACTTTACTATAGTTTATATAGGGAAATAACATTTTTGACTTTAATTTGTTTTATTTCTATTGGAATTCATTCTAATTTTGTAAACATTGTCAGCATGGGATGACAGTTTGATGGCATGCACATGTTGGCCCTGACTGACCCCCAGGGGCTGATGGGCGGGGCTAAAAAGGGCCAAATTGACTGAAATTTCACAAATCTTCTTCTCTACTCTCAGATATGATAGAATCAAATACACTTCATAGATGGCTGGGTTTGAAGGTTCTTTACCAAAATTGTGAATTTCATGACCCTGGGGTCTCAAGTTTGCCCCTGGGGCGAGGCTAAGCTTTACTATAGTTTATATAGGGAAATAACATTTTTGACTTTTTTGGTTTTGGAATTCATTCTAATTTTGTAAACATTGTCAGCGTGGGATGACAGTTTGATGGCATGCACATGTTGGCCCTGACTGACCCTCCCCCCCCCCGGGGCTGATGGACGGGGCTAAAAAGGTTCAAATTGACTGAAATTTCAAAAATCTTCTTCTCAAGACTGAAATAAGGTGGAATCAAATACTCTTTATAGTTTGAAGGGTCTTGTGGTGCTTTATTGAAATTTTAAATTTCATGACCCTGGGGTCACAAGTTTGCCCCTGGGGAGGGGGTAAATTTTACTATAGTTTATATAGGGAAATCACATTTTTGACTGATTTGTTTTGATTTCTATTGGAATTCATTCTGGTTAACATTTTCAGCATGGAATGAAAGTTTGATAATATGCATATGTTGGCCCTGACTGACCCCTAGGGGCTGATAGGGGGGGGGGGGGGGGGCAAAAAGGGTCAATTAAATAAACTGAAATATTTCAAATCTCAGGGGACCGTTAAGGCCCATGGGCCTCTTGTATTACATATCCACTTCTGTTTACATCACAGAACTATACATTCGAAATAAATATGAAATAACATCCCGAGTTCACAATTTCTAGTCCTATAGCCTGATGGCGTATTTCATCTACTGCTACATAACCAGACACAAAGAAGGCTTTCAGCATTTTCTCTGCTTTTAAAATTCAGGTGTATCTGAGATTTATATATGGTGTTGCCTCCGAACAGTATTTTGATGATTTCTGATTAGTTCGGGCTACTGTATGTCACCCTTAAAGACCATATATAAATAAACACCTTTATTATATACTTATATCTGAGACAGCTACAGGAAAATAATGCCTTTAATACAGTTAGAAGATCTTATCTTCACATGCTGGTGTAGAGTGTATCCCTGACTGTGATTTGGTCTGATATACTACCATTTGACTTTCATGTCATTGATATAGACGTAGTGCCATTGATCTCGCCCAGTATAGATGGGAACTGTTACATATTTGGCAGGCGGTCAACATTTAAGGCCACACAATATGGTTTTATTATTGTTGGACAACAACCAGGTCCTTACAGGTGAGAGTTATTTGCCTTCTAAAGAATGTAAAATGTCCACATACTATACCTGATATCACTTCTGTGGCACCTGTGACCCCATGTCATGTCCCCACACTGTATAGTAAGATCTCTGGATCTGATATTTCTGTGGACTATAGACCTGTAATAGGAGAGGAAAAATGAACGGCCAGACGGGGGTTCAAACCCGGGACCTCTGAACACTAGCCGGATGCTCTACCAATTGAGCTACCTGGTCTCTGGTGTTCATCCCAGTCCAGTTCCACTACATTCCTCCCTCCTTCAACAAAGTCTTCGGGCCCAAAAACACAAGACCCTATACCACCTCTGTAGGTATTTAGATGGTCTTCATATGTAATAGGAGAGGAAAAATGTACGGCCAGACTGCGGTTCGAACCGGGACCTCCAAACACTAGCTGGATGCTCTACCAATTGAGCTACCTGGTCACCGGTGTTCATCCCAGTCTAGTTCAGCTACAGACTTACAGAATCTTGGTCTGTCTGTACGTAATTTTTGGTCTGTGACAGATATCTAGATCTGGAAGTATCTTTGGGCTATTAATATTAATCCTTTGGGGATCTCAGCATGTAATTGTTGGTATGTGGGATGAAGATTGTATTTATGAACTGAAGATCTCATTGGACTTGAAATCTTCAGGTCCATCCTTGGTGGGTTTGGTGGCTGTTTAGATTTGATTGAGACTGCTTTGAGTTGTTTTTGTAAAGAGTTGGGTGTTTGGAAGTAGTCCGTCTTTGTGTCCTCTTTTAGACAGTATTGTAATGTAGGTACCATGTTCATATGGACCATTTCTTTAACGTACTCCTTCCAACAATGTTACAATGTGGTGGCTGTGTATATCATTGGCAAGACATCAAACACATTTAAATATAGGTAGGTATTCGACTTTAAAGATCAAGTCACTAATAGTTTTAAAACCTAAAGATGTCTTTACCTGTCACGTCTAAATGTGTTGATTACAGGTGAGAATAGACCTCATTATTCAATTATAGGATATGACACACCTCAGTGGCTAGACAAAAATAGGCATATTTTTATATAACATGTTCTTGCAAGTTTGTAAATAAAGCTATTCTCAATACAGATGTAATATGTCATCAGCAATTTTCTTTTGTTTTGGTAAGAAATAGTTTATTTCCTTTACCATTGTGAAGAAGGAAATGTGAGAAGTACAGTTTTGGTAACAATGGCCTATTGTAGTGTGAAACAAAGTATGTTGGCTCTGTAAGACTGTACCCACAATCTAGTTAACATAATGGTAAACTAGGCAACATAAATGAGAAGTTGTCGGACAAATCATGATGAATGGAAGATGTTTTAACATCACAGATACAAGGTAAACCTGGTTTTATGTTAGGACACCTGTAGGAATTACCTGGAGTTGTTTACCGGTGCAGACGGTACAGGTAGCTAGGATATTTAAACTTACCTATAGCGGCACCAAACATTAACATTTGAGCTCGCTCTTTATTCTTATTGATTTGAATAAACTATATATTCATGATGAAGCATCACGTTTTAGTGGTCCGTCATGGCATGCACACACGACACAGAATAAAAATGATAACTACCCAAATAGTGACTGTGCTTTATTTGTACTGAAAAGATATATATGTATTAGAGAGGAGATTTATCTAGTTTCTGTATTGTGCCAATGGATTTTAATCTTAAGTCTATACATACATATTGATAGATTGACTTTCCAATGCTTGGAAGTGTGTATCCGGACTAACGTGTGGACTCGTACACTGTCTGTATGGTTTACATGTGCACCTCTACAGTTGGGTTTGATTATAAATCGGTACATGTGGGTGTCTCAGCCCCACGATATCTGTCAGAGGGAGAATTCATGTCTCTTGGCTGGCTGTCAACAACCAACGCAAGATGGTGGGATACTTGACGCTGTTATCCTGTGGTGTTGTTGACATTGTTTGGGTGGTCACAGACAGATAGACAACATTAACCTTAACACCCTTCCCTCACACCTGATTGTGTCGTGGGCTCTAGATCCGGATTCTACCTGCCATGCTATATTCTGCTGGAGTTACAAGAATCTCGGCACACCTTTTAGGATGTAACTGTTTCGTTCGTTTGAGGCTACACCTTTACAAGCACTGGTGACACCCCTGGACTCTTGTCCATCCCTGAGAATGAAGAAACTATTACTACTGAGCTATGCAGCCTCTCTACCAAACACTGTGGAGCTGTCAGTTCAGGGACGGTATGTCTCACGATAGTATCAGTAGAGTAACACTGAATTTATAGTAGCTTTAATAATGGTATATGTATTACTGATGTTGCATTTTCCAAAGCATTAGAACCTATGTGGCTGAAGTTTGTCACTAATGTGCAAGTATATCTGCTTCACTGAACATAGAAGCACAATTAAGTCAGCAGGTCAATAAGTTGATGAAGGCCTTAAGGAAATGTGATGGTCAATATCATAATCTCATTGGGTACATGTTTCCTTGTGTAGCCTGAAGATAAAATGTGTTTGATGCTTGTTGATATCTCTGATGGTATTATTGCCACTGCCCTGTTTCCTACTTTGAGGACATGACATATCCTGGATTTGACATTGGTTTGCATGACAGGTGTCATAGATGAAACAAAACATGATCCTTCTGGAACACTTTGTGTTATTCTCTTGGTACTTTTTCAAGGGTCTCCACTTAAATCTGTATTTTGGTCTCATTTATTTGAGGTAGGATCACAATTTTATTTAGATGACAGTTTGATTATAAACAATTGGATTCACATGGGTTTAACTATAAGTAGGTGTGTATCAGAAGATCAGCATTTCCCATCTGATACACCCTGATATAAACTAGTTAATGATCAGTCATCTGGATATACATGTATTGGCTCTGATGGTGGGACCACATTTAAATGATTGCATCACATGTTTAAACATACCTCCACAGTCAGGAGAGTTCAAACCAAAACTCTGTCAAAGGATACAGATACAAACCATCAAAGGTAACCGACACAATACTGACTGGCCTTCATCAAACTAATCCCCCCCCCATTATACACATGACTAAGGGTACATCTGCTGACCTGTACCTGTTATATCTCCACTTGTCAACCTGTCATAGTCATTACTTCTAGGCTAGTCAATAGTAATTCGGAGTGTCGCTGTAACTCAAATTCCTTCGTAATAGTTATAACTTAACAGAATATAAAAACATTGATAAAAAGAGACATACATCCCAGCCTATATTGATGTTGTTACCAGTTAGATCACCACACTCGTATGTACATTGTGTTACCTATGAAATATTGGATTGCAATTGTTTGTTGTCCGAGGCTGTGTCAACTAGCTGTCCCCAGGAGGTCGGGTACTGCCCTGTTCAAACAAAACACACACAGTATATATAGTTATGGGTGGGAAAACACGGACAAATTCAGGACTTTGTTATGATTTTGTAAGTATGCTTTGTGTTGTAAACTTAGAACAGTGAGTTTGATATAACGTAGATAACTTCTTTATTTCTAAATATGATTTCCTACACTGAAGTGTCCTTGATTATAATCCCATTACCATCCTGTCTGACATCTAGACACCATGCAGAGAACCGATATATTCTGTTGTAGGGGCCGGTACTCACTGTAATGTGGAAAATATAGACTTGGTCACTTTAGACAGGTGTGTAAAAGGGATCTTTATAACCAGGTGTAAATGAGGTGACATATTAATTAATCTTTATAAATAGTCATGTTATACCTTGTCTCCAACCTCCAGATGCTACGTGATTGGTCAAAGCCTTACCACACAAAGGCTAGAAGGTCTATAAGTCAAAGAGATCAGATGTATTGTAGAGATACCACATTTTTAGCTCACCATCATCAGATGGTGGGCTATTCAAATCACCCTACATCTGTAGTCGGTTGTCTGTCGTTCATACTCTTCTGTAAACAATTCTTATTTTTTTTCTATTTCTGGAGTAGTACTATAATGTAGGATACATATTTTCAAACTTCAGATTTCCTTTGGCCCCTAGTTAGTACCATTCCATTTATATATAAAGTTCTTATCAGATGTTTCATAGATTCTGTATGTTGGTTGCCCTTGTTATCGAATAATGAAGAGAAAAACGGTAAATGTAGAAAAAAGATTAGTCTTACATAGACCAAATAAAGTTCATTCAGTGGTAGGTGCCAAAATCCCTCTTGTTAAGTAATATTCTATACAAATTTAAACATGATTTGGATTATAAAGCTTCCAGAAATTGACTTTGAAAATTTTGACTTTAATCAAGATTCATAAATATCAGTAGATTTCAATATTTTTACAATCTTAGACAGTCAATAAAGATCATGCACTGCTGTGAAATTATGAAAACATTTCATATTAACAAAAAAATGTATACAACATGATTTCACTTTGTGATCATATTCATTAGTGATAGTTGATGCTGACATATCTATTGTGTGTAAAGTAACCATGGTTACCGTATTGATATTTGGACACACCTATAGTGTGGGTGGTCCTGTTTCATATCATTAATGAATAAGGAAATGGGAAACATCCCTGTGTACCATCTGGTACCTGTACATTGTTTTATGATCCACCTTAGGTGAGGTAAAACTGTAATGACACACAAACTGTATACAACATTGACAGATCTTTAATCCTGAAATGTGTGTGTCTTATAAAGCTTACTAGTCCAATATAATCATGTCCTCAATTTTATGTATATGTAGTACAAAAAGTTTCCAGGTATATGTACAGCAAAAGCAAATCTTCCCCAAAATATTTTCCATCCTCCACAAACATACAGGTACTCAACCTCCACAAAATACAGGTGCCCATCCTCCACATACAGGTACACACCCTCCACAAACATACAGGTACACACCCTCCACATACAGGTACACACCCTCCACAAACATACAGGTACACACTCTCCACAAACATACAGGTACACACCCTCCACAAACATACAGGTACACACCCTCCACAAACATACAGGTACACACCCTCCACAAAAATACAGGTACACATCCTCCACAAACATACAGGTACACACCCTCCACAAACATACAGGTACACATCCTCCACAAACATACAGGTACACACCCTCCACAAAAATACAGGTACACATCCTTCACATACAGGTACACATCCTTCACATACAGGTACACACCCTCCACAAACATACAGGTACACACCCTCCACAAACATACAGGTACACATCCTTCACATACAGTTACACATCCTTCACATACAGGTACACATCCTTCACATACAGGTACACACCCTCCACAAAATACAGGTGCCCATCCTCAACATACAGGTACACACCCTCCACAAACATACAGGTACACACCCTCCACAAACATGCAGGTACACATCCTCCACAAACATACAGGTACCGACCCTCCACAAATATACAGGTACACACCCTCCACAAACATACAGGTACACACCCTCCACAAACATACAGGTACACACCCTCCACAAACATACAGGTACACACCCTCCACAAACATACAGGTACACACCCTCCACAAACATACAGGTACACATCCTTCACAAACATATAGGTATACACTCCACAAACATACAGTTACCTGCCTTCCACATACAGGTACTCACCCTCCAAACATACAAGTTGTATCAGAAAACATTATTTGGTACTAAACTGCCTGTTATATCAGGAGCATAAATAATTAATAAATATGATCATGAGAGTTAATTAGGTATTTAGGTGTTGGGCATTTGGTAACTGACTTGAGACAGTGTTGGTCATGTGTGGCAGTAGTTAGTGGTCATTTACCTGTAATGCATGGTCAGTTGTCTACAATATAGTGATCCGTCAAGATGATTTCAAAGAAACTGTTGTTTGCATACCATGATGGTTTGAGGATGATACTTGCTGTGCTCATCAAGAAGTTTCGTACAAAGTAAGTCTGTTGGATGATGATGTTAGTACCAAGATGAGTGTACATTATTGTAAACCCCCATTTGATTGAGTGTATACACCTAAAGAGACCTTGCTTTACCTGACAGTCACAGATGACCTGTAGTTGAACTGAAGATAGTATCTAAAGTTATAATGCCTGAATCAATCACTTAAAGTAATTATTGTTCAAGATTTAAAAAAAGTTTAAAAGGAAATCAGAATGGAATATACTTTGATCTAGAGCAATTTTAATGAGAATCTTAGTATACTATTGACCTATCATAAAAATGTTGTAAAATGTTTACAGCAGAAATACCTCCAAGGAAGATTCTGTGGATGTAGAGGTTAGGAAAATTCCTACCACATTCATCAGAGAATATACCACCTTCAGGTTCTTTTGTGCTGATGGACATTTGTAGCTTATGCATATTTTAAAGGCTTTCTTCCTAGAGTTTAACCATTTTTAGATTTGGTGTTGTTGAGTAGGGTGGGATTGTGAGGCTTATGTACAAATATATTAAGATTTTTTTTCCAAGAGTTTTACCATTGTGAGATTGGGTGGCTTATATTTATGGATTTCTTCCTACAATTTTATCATTGTGAGATTGGATGGCTTATTTATAAGGATTTCATCCCAGAGTTTTTACTGTTGCAAGATTTTGTTTAACTATGTCGTGTTTGAGTAGCATGACCTGATACTTTTATTTTTATTTTACCTCATCGAGTATCCTTACCTGAATACTTTACCTTTATTTACCTGAATATCCTTTCCTGAATACTTCACCTATATTTTACCTGAGTATTCTTACCTGAATACTTTACCTTTATATACCTGTCCGAATACTTACCTAAATACTTTACCTATATTTTACCTGAGTATCTTACCTGTATACTTTACCTATATTTACTTACGTATATCCTTACCTGAGTTCTTTGACCTATTACTTATCTTAGTAACCATACCTGAATACCTTACCTGTATTTTACCCAAGTGTTCATGCTTGCTCACTTAATTTGAATTGATCTTCATTTACACGAAACATATTGCCCAATTTAAAGACATTTCAATAAGTTGTAACCATTTAGTAATGTTGAACTTGCTATATGACACGTGTAAGTAGAACTTCTCTCTCTAAAGGGAACAGTATTATTGATAAGTGGCAGATTGTCTGAATTATACTGGAGGTATTGGTCACTTTATCATGTTAACGACCTTACACAGGTGAGTTATGACATATATCATATCTAACCGATAAATTGATCTCTGTAGTGTGTTGATAGGAGCCAATCCTTCAATAAAAGTGACCAGAGAGAGTGGTTAAAGTGGATCATTCCTGTATCCTGGGGGTTATATCACTGTGCTGGGTACAGCAGCTGATATATGTAATCTTCCCACTTGTGTGTTTTACCTGGCTGATTCTGATGAAGGACTATTGATTACAGAGTCCAGGCCTTACCTGTCTGCATTTAAAGCATGAATGTTAGTTTACCTGCATGATAAACCTGTTGATTGCCTTAGAGGAGTCTGATTGCTCGTGTGAAGCATTCATATGCTGTCTAGTATCAGCGTGAATGCCACTTAAATATGGAGTTTTATAGGCTCTCCTGTGTTAAAGTGACATACTGAGTACTGTTTCTACCTGTCGACTTTCTATAACACTGTGTTTTTACCTATAGACGGGAACTACAGAGGGTACGTGATGAACATCGAAAGGCTGAGGAGGAGAGGCAACTGCGAGAAGAGGAGTTGTGGCGTTTACATGAAAGTCACAAACAAGAAATTGAACATCAGCGGCATTCATTGACTGAAATCGCTGAAGAGAATCTTACCCAGCACCAGAGGGCTGAGGAGGAACTTGCTTACGCCCGCGACTGCCTACAACAGGAGAAAGAAGCTTGTAAGTATGATGTTTAGTACATTCACCAATGGCTCTCTACAGTAGGAGAGGGACATCTGTAAGTATAATGATATGTAAAGGTATATATACATATCTGAACGAGTGCCATATGCCTGTGACTTCATGATTTGTCTACAATAGGAGGAGGACATCTGTAAGTATAATGATAAGTACAGGTTTATGTATCTGTAGGGGTGACATATGCCCGTGACTACATGAAGAGGGGCGTATGTAGGTATGATGTTTAGTAGAGGTAAATATACATGTTGGAGTGACATACGTCTGCGGTCTACAGTGTGAGTCCAGGGACATATGAGTAGCAATGATATATACACATCTACAGGTACTTAGCTACATGTCTGGTTACCATGATAACCCTGGTCTGTAGAAACATGTCTGGTTACCATGATACCCTAAGTCTGTAGATACATGTCTGGTTACCGTGATAACCTAGGTCTGTAGATACATGTCTGGTTACCATTATAACTTAGGTCTGTAGATACATGTCTGGTTACCATGATAACCCTGGTCTGTAGATACATGTCTGGGAATACCATGATAACCCTGGTCTGTAGATACATGTCTGGTTACCATGATAACCCTGGTCTGTAGATACATGTCTGGGAATACCATGATAACCCAGGTCTGTAGATACATGTCTGGTTACCATGATAACCCTGGTCTGTAGATACATGTCTGGGAATATCATGATAACCCAGGTCTGTAGATACATGTCTGGTTACCGTGATAACCTAGGTCTGTAGATACATGTCTGGTTACCATTATAACCCAGGTCTGTAGATACATGTCTGGTTACCGTGATATCAAAGGTCTGTAGATACATGTCTGGTAACCATGATAACCCTGGTCTGTAGATACATGTCTGGGAATACCATGATAACCCAGGTCTGTAGATACATGTCTGATTACCTTGATAACCCAGGTCTGTAGATACATGTCTGGTTACCATGATAACCCAGGTCTGTAGATACATGTCTGGGAATACCATGATAACCCAGGTCTGTAGATACATGTCTGGTTACCATGATAACCCAGGTCTGTAGATACATGTCTGGTTACCATGATAACCCTGGTCTGTAGATACATGTCTGGTTACCATGATAACCCTGGTCTGTAGATACATGTCTGGTTACCATGATAACCCTGGTCTGTAGATACATGTCTGGGAATACCATGATAACCCAGGTCTGTAGATACATGTGTGGTTACCATGATAACCCAGGTCTGTAGATACATGTCTGGGAATACCATGATAACCCAGGTCTGTAGATACATGTCTGGTTACCATGATAACCCAGGTCTGTAGATACATGTCTGGTTACCATGATAACCCTGGTCTGTAGATACATGTCTGGGAATACCATGATAACCCAGGTCTGTAGATACATGTCTGGGAATACCATGATAACCCAGGTCTGTAGATACATGTCTGGTTACCATGATAACCCTGGTCTGTAGATACATGTCTGGGAATACCATGATAACCCAGGTCTGTAGATACATGTCTGGGAATACCATGATAACCCAGGTCTGTAGATATACATGTCTGGTTACCATGATAACCCAGGTCTGTAGATACATGTCTGGGAATACCATGATAACCCTGGTCTGTAGATACATGTCTGGTTACCATGATAACCCTGGTCTGTAGATACATGTCTGGGAATACCATGATAACCCAGGTCTGTAGATACATGTCTGGGAATACCATGATAACCCAGGTCTGTAGATACATGTCTGGTTACCATGATAACCCAGGTCTGTAGATACATGTCTGGGAATACCATGATAACCCAGGTCTGTAGATACATGTCTGGTTATTATGATAACCCTGGTCTGTAGATACATGTCTGGTTACCATGATAACCCTGGTCTGTAGATACATGTCTGGGAATACCATGATAACCCAGGTCTGTAGATACATGTCTGGGAATACTATGATAACCCAGGTCTGTAGATACATGTCTGGGAATACTATGATAACCCAGGTCTGTAGATACATGTCTGGTTACCATGATAACCCTGGTCTGTAGATACATGTCTGGGAATACCATGATAACCCAGGTCTGTAGATACATGTGTGGTTACCATGATAACCCAGGTCTGTAGATACATGTCTGGGAATACCATGATAACCCAGGTCTGTAGATACATGTCTGGTTACCATGATAACCCAGGTCTGTAGATACATGTCTGGTTACCATGATAACCCAGGTCTGTAGATACATGTCTGGTTACCATGATAACCCTGGTCTGTAGATACATGTCTGGGAATACCATGATAACCCAGGTCTGTAGATACATGTCTGGGAATACCATGATAACCCAGGTCTGTAGATACATGTCTGGTTACCATGATAACCCTGGTCTGTAGATACATGTCTGGGAATACCATGATAACCCAGGTCTGTAGATACATGTCTGGGAATACCATGATAACCCAGGTCTGTAGATACATGTCTGGTTACCATGATAACCCTGGTCTGTAGATACATGTCTGGGAATACTATGATAACCCAGGTCTGTAGATACATGTCTGGGAATACCATGATAACCCTGGTCTGTAGATACATGTCTGGGAATACTATGATAACCCAGGTCTGTAGATACATGTCTGGGAATACTATGATAACCCAGGTCTGTAGATACATGTCTGGGAATACCATGATAACCCAGGTCTGTAGATACATGTCTGGGAATACCATGATAACCCAGGTCTGTAGATACATGTCTGGTTACCATGATAACCCTGGTCTGTAGATACATGTCTGGGAATACCATGATAACCCAGGTCTGTAGATACATGTCTGGGAATACCATGATAACCCAGGTCTGTAGATATACATGTCTGGTTACCATGATAACCCAGGTCTGTAGATACATGTCTGGGAATACCATGATAACCCTGGTCTGTAGATACATGTCTGGTTACCATGATAACCCTGGTCTGTAGATACATGTCTGGGAATACCATGATAACCCAGGTCTGTAGATACATGTCTGGGAATACCATGATAACCCAGGTCTGTAGATACATGTCTGGTTACCATGATAACCCAGGTCTGTAGATACATGTCTGGGAATACCATGATAACCCAGGTCTGTAGATACATGTCTGGTTATTATGATAACCCTGGTCTGTAGATACATGTCTGGTTACCATGATAACCCTGGTCTGTAGATACATGTCTGGGAATACCATGATAACCCAGGTCTGTAGATACATGTCTGGGAATACTATGATAACCCAGGTCTGTAGATACATGTCTGGGAATACTATGATAACCCAGGTCTGTAGATACATGTCTGGTTACCATGATAACCCTGGTCTGTAGATACATGTCTGGGAATACCATGATAACCCAGGTCTGTAGATACATGTGTGGTTACCATGATAACCCAGGTCTGTAGATACATGTCTGGGAATACCATGATAACCCAGGTCTGTAGATACATGTCTGGTTACCATGATAACCCAGGTCTGTAGATACATGTCTGGTTACCATGATAACCCAGGTCTGTAGATACATGTCTGGTTACCATGATAACCCTGGTCTGTAGATACATGTCTGGGAATACCATGATAACCCAGGTCTGTAGATACATGTCTGGGAATACCATGATAACCCAGGTCTGTAGATACATGTCTGGGAATACCATGATAACCCAGGTCTTTAGATACATGTCTGGTTACCATGATAACCCAGGTCTGTAGATACATGTCTGGGAATACCATGATAACCCAGGTCTGTAGATACATGTCTGGTTACCATGATAACCCTGGTCTGTAGATACATGTCTGGGAATACTATGATAACCCAGGTCTGTAGATACATGTCTGGTTACCATGATAACCCTGGTCTGTAGATACATGTCTGGTTACCATGATAACCCTGGTCTGTAGATACATGTCTGGGAATACCATGATAACCTAGGTCTGTAGATACATGTCTGGTTACCATGATAACCCTGGTCTGTAGATACATGTCTGGGAATACTATGATAACCCAGGTCTGTAGATACATGTCTGGTTACCATGATAACCCTGGTCTGTAGATACATGTCTGGTTACCATGATAACCCTGGTCTGTAGATACATGTCTGGGAATACCATGATAACCCAGGTCTGTAGATACATGTCTGGGAATACCATGATAACCCTGGTCTGTAGATACATGTCTGGTTACCATGATAACCCTGGTCTGTAGATACATGTCTGGGAATACCATGATAACCCTGGTCTGTAGATACATGTCTGGGAATACCATGATAACCCAGGTCTGTAGATACATGTCTGGGAATACCATGATAACCCAGGTCTGTAGATACATGTCTGGTTACCATGATAACCCAGGTCTGTAGATACATGTCTGGTTACCGTGATAACCTAGGTCTGTAGATACATGTCTGGGAATACCATGATAACCTAGGTCTGTAGATACATGTGTGGTTACCATCATGAGAAGTCTGTAAAATTCTACTTGATGTAAGGATAAGCTCTTAATGATATTTGAAGCTCGTCGGACAAAGTTGAGGTAGTTACAGTATGACAGACAAGGTATCATTGCCATCCAAAGGGTCAGGATGACCTATAGCCATCGTGCTTCGTCCGTTGTCGTGCGCCGTCCGTAAACTTTTCACATTTCCATCTTCTTCTCAAGTTCCACCAGTGGGATTGAGCTGAAACTTGCCAGAAATGATCCTGAGATGGTCCTGACCAAGTGTTGTTATTTTTCGGGTCGGTCCGAAATCCAAGATGAAAAACACATTTTAAACTTCTTCTCAAGTTCCATCAGTGCTGTTGGGCTTAAACTTGCCTGAAATGTTCCTGATATGATCCCGACCAAGTGATGTTATTTTTTGGATTGGTCTGAAATCCAAGACGGCCGCCATGGCCGCCATCTTGAAAAACACATTTTAAACTTCTTCTCCAGTTCCGTTGGTGCCATTGAGCTGGAAATTGGTGAAGATGTCAAGGAAGGCGAGCCAACATAGTGTTGTTATTTTTCTTCCTCGTAAAAACTTTGACATGGCAGCAATGGCGGCCATTTTGTAACATGATTGTGCAATCATGGTTTTCCTGAACAACACCTATTTCAAACTTCTTCTCATATTCCACCGGTGGGATTCAGCTCTAGCTTACCAGAAATGATCCTGAGATGGTCCTTACCAAGTGTTGTTATTTATCGGGTCGGCCAGAAATCCAAGATGGCCGCCATGCCAGCCATCTTGAAAAACGCATTCTAAACTTCTTCTCCAGTTCCACTGATGCCATTGAGCTGGAAATTGATGAGGATGTTAAGGAAGGAAGGCCAACAAACTGTTGTTATTTTTCGGCCTCGTGAAATCATTGACTTGGCAGCCATGGCAGCCATTATGTAACATGATTGTGCAATCATGGTTTTCCTGAACAACTTCTTCTCAAATTCCAGCAGTGGAATTCAGCTCTTAACTTACCAGAAATTATCCTTAGATGGTCCAGACCAAGTGTTGTTATTTATTGAGTCGGTCAGAAATCCAAGATGGCCACCATGACCAACAGTGCCACTATATACTTGCTACAGAGAATACATACTACAATAATATAAGGGTTTTAATTTAGAGTCAGATGACCTTTAAGGCCCTTGTTATCTTGATCTAACAGGTCTATATATGTATTCAGGCTATACTAATTATCGAAGGTAGTACATCAGTTCTTAGGAAGAATCTGGGATATTGGTCCAGCCGAATTGTCAGCTTACTGTCAATATTACAGTATTAAAAAATAATGATATAGCTTAAATTATAACTATAGAAATTAGGTGGAAAAAGTAATTTCTCGTTGCTCATCGAGAGAAAAAACCATAAACTAATAGATGTGTGTTGTAGGAGAGATAATTTTTTATGTTCGCAGTTCAGCAGTACCTACAAGAAGAGTTAGCTAAAGTCCAGAAAGGACGGACAAAGTCTGAGTTTGGCTCTCAGACCGAGTTAGGTGTAGTCCAGACTGTAGATGTAGGGTGTGATCAGGGACTACAGGATATTGAGAGGAAGAAGGAGTCCTTACAAGGCCAGATCAAGGCACTGGCCCAGGGAGAACTCATCCGTTGCCTGTCATACCGCGACACGGAACTGAGACTTTTTGAGGAAGCAGAGGAAATTGAGGACCAATACCAGACAACTCAGGAGCAACTCAATGCTGAGCTGCAGCAGCTGGAGGAGGTAGAAAAGGGTTACCGCTCAGGGGACCGCACTGAGCTGCAGGACATAACACGTACGGTAGGTACCATTATATATAGGAGGGGTGAGGAGGTAGAAAAGGGTTACCGCTCAGAGGACCACACTCAGCTGCAGGACATAACACGTACGGTAGGTACCATTATATATAGGAGGGATGAGGAGGTAGAAAAGGGTAACCGCTCAGAGGACCGCACTCAGCTGCAGGACATTACATGTACAGTAGGTACCATTATATATAGAGGGGGTGAGGGAGAGGTAGAGAAGGGTTACCGCTCAGGGGACTGGACTCAGTTGGAGTAGGGGTTAGGTACAGAACTGTTGGATATCACTTAAATTGTGCTGGGAAATCATCATTGAGATTAAAGACAAATAGACCTATTCTTATTTTACATAATTCATTACTCTTTGACATAAATGTTAGATAAGTTTAATTCAATATGAAGTCTGATGATGTAATATCAGCAGGATAAGCCAGTTAACGCCTGTTAATCCCTTCCCAGCAGGAGTTACCTCCCTTACCTAGGGATTTAGAAACAGCAGGTATCAGCTAATTACCCTAGTCAATAAGATACAAGTGTACTGTACATGTAATGTCTGGCCAGCTCTATAAAATATGGTTTTGTTGAGATCTCTGTGGTAAAATCAATAACAGGTTATAGTACTGATTGACTGGCTGAGCAGGTGCTTGTCTAATCCAGTAATCAGACGTACAGATCTACATGTTCAATGTCGAGGAGCAATGTTTTATGAGCAGTGATGTTCATGTTAGACCTAGCTTAGAGAATGGTTTCTGTATTCTGTATATAATTGGCCACAAATCATCAGACTGGATTTACACCCTATCTATGTAACTACTTGGTATTGAAACTGAAAAACAGGTAATTGTATAACTAATTATTGCTGGTAACAGATAATGCAGGTTGGCAGGTAGATAAATGTTAATTTTACTGGTACCATGGTTACAGAAGAGACATTCAGTCATAACAAAGTGGATGGATTCTAACATACCTCAGGGTTGACATCTTCATCAGACCCATTTTACTATGTATGAAACCTTTGATTATGATTTAATGATAAAAATAGGATAGTGTCAGGCCAATTAATGAAACAAGGACTTCACAAAAGGAAGGAACCATTTGTTTGTGAATGTGTAAAAGATGTACACTTATATAATATGTGTATGGTATATGGTCTATCTGATACATATTATATGTTCTGTTGTTATTAGGGAATGTGTAGTACATATAACCTCATTGTTAAGGTTGTATTCTAATCAGTCCTGTTTTTGTCCTGACAGGATGATGACTTGACAGATCTTGACCGACAACAGAAACAGTTACACCAGTATATAGCGGAAAAGGAGGGTTTGATGCAGGTCGGTCTGGATGTACCTCGTCCCCTCAGATCAGCCTGTAGTGAGGAAGTGCTGACTGATGCTCAGACATCCAGTTTGGGCTTCCCCTTCAGGGCTTCTAGTCTCCTGGCTTTAAAACAGGGCAGTGAAGGGGACCTACCGTCCATGTCAGCGAGGCTATCTCTCAGATCCTCTCTAAATATCACTTCCTTGGACTCGATACCAGACAGTGTGGAGAGCATGGACACATCCTCATCACTTCCAAGCTCTTCAAGTAACCAAGGAGTATCCACAAGAAAACGGTCAACCAGGAGTCCAGCCTCAGATACACTGACCTCCGGGGCTAAAGAGGTCACAAGTCGGCTGTATACAGCACCACCTCCAAAATTTAAATATGAACCTAAACAGAAATCCAAAGTGGTGCCTAAGACAAATTCAGTGAGGAAGCGTGATGTTAAGAAAGACACAAGTGTTGGTGTAGGTAGGAATATCCCCAGTACTGAGAGTAAAAAAGGAACTGAGGATGGAAAAAGTTTAAGAAAGTCAAAATCTCCATCACCTGGTAGACAGACTGTACCATTGCCAGGACGACAAAGTACACCATCCCCTGGAAGACGCACTAGCCCATCACCAGGGAAACCTGCTTCACCAGCACAAAGGAAACAGAAATCACCACAACCAGAACATACAAGTAAGGGTGAAGGTCATGATAAGGAGAAAGTGAGTGATCCGGGGTCAACTGGTCAGTCAGTGACCAAACGTATAAGACATGGCAGTGATGAATCTGGTGTGGTACCCCGCCTTAGACAGAGCGTATCACAACCCACACTGACCCTAAATAGGGGTCTCACTAACAACCCACGGCTCACACCAACCAAACTACGACCAATAAACAGTGCTACATCCCTGGCCAGTGTTCCTGAGGCAGTAGGTGAAGAGACAGAGGCTGTGGACAATGGCCAAGTCACTCACACGGCTGTTGTCCGCAGGCGAAAAAAGCGTCAGTTTGATGAAGACGATACACGGAGACATTCTGAGCCTGTTGGAGAATCCCTTGCTGATGCATTTGAAAAGTATACACAGGAAATGGAGGCGAGTATAGAAATACCTGTAATATTATTGCATGATGATTCACCTGGTGAGCAGGTATGGGCTAGGCACCATGGCAGTAGTGTGTCAGATTCTGATGATGTGCCATCTAGTGACAATACAAACAATAGTGACGCCAGTGAAGAAGTTTCAGCCGGACAGAATCATCAGTCCTTCAGTGTCATCCCCAGTACATCTGACCTGGAAGTAAAATCATCTGTAGGTCATCAAATATCAACTGTACAGGAAGTGGAATGTAGCCAAACCATGACAGGGGATTCTACAGCCCAGGAATGTTTGAATGACAGCTTGGGATCCTCAGTGGATGGAAAACCTACCGACAACCAGTGCAATGTAAACTCAGTTTGTAATGTCCCGACAGAACAGATGGAAATATCTTTTGGAATTAAACCGTGTAAAGGGGATGATAGTGTGTTCAGAAATGACCTTGAATATCAACAAGGAGCTGTAAGGTCAGTTGAATTAGACAGTGACTCTGGATTTTATCCCGAAAGTTCTGACAACTTTGAGAGTTCAGGAGCACATTCCTTTGCTGGGTCTATTAATAGCTCCCTTGGTAGGTCAGGTGTTGGTCCTGAACTGGATCCCCAAGGATCCATGCCACAGGCAGTTCACCCTTTATTACCTGGGGATGTTCATCAGGAATGTGATAAAACTAATGCACCATATGATAAGATTTCACCTATGAACAGTGAAAAACCAGTATTTATAGCTTCATTAGATGACTCTGATGTCATGGAGAGCAGTCTAATATCCCCGACTGATGTCAGCCTTCATCTGTCCCAGGACTCGGAGTCAGACTCCGGTAAAAATGGGAGAAAACGAGAACATGACCATTCCTTGGAGGATTCTCACATTGATATTCCAAATAAGTGTAAAAAGGATGAAAAGTTTCCTTCTGACAATGTATATGTGGATTGTATAGATCAAGAACACATGACAGTGGCTCCAGAGCATGGAAATTCACAAAACATTCCACAAAGTTCCAAACAAAATTTGAATTCTCAATTAACTTTCAATCCAAATTTCCAGACTAGCTCTGGATTTATTGTCTGTGATATTTTACAAGATGCTGCCAAGGCAATGTCTGCAGATTTCGATGACGTTCATAGGTCCTACTCCTCAGATTCTTTAGAGGATGCTGACTCTCTGGATGGATCAAGACCTCGCACAACCAGAGAGCAGGAACTGACTGATTCTCTGGAGGATTCTGAAGGCGACCAAGGGGAAAATAAATCTAAACGTAAGAAACCAAAATTTGATACAGGATCTCTACAAAGTCATGAGCAAAAATCTGACACACAATCTTTACAATGTGAACAGCAAACTGACACAATATTTCTACAAAGGGAACAACAAACTGACACAGGATTTCTTCAAAGGGAACAACAAACTGACACAGGATCTCTACAAAGGGAACAACAAACTGACACAGGATCTGTACAAAGGGAACAACAAACTGACACAGGATCTGTACAGGGGGAACAACAAACTGACACAGGATCTCTACAGGGGGAACAACAAACTGACACAGGATCTCTACAAAGGGAACAACAAACTGACACAGGATCTCTACAAGGGGAACAACAAACTGACACAGGATCTGTACAAGGGGAACAACAAACTGACACAGGATCTCTACAACAGGAACAAATGACTGACACAGGATCTGTACAGGGGGAACAACAAACTGACACAGGATCTGTACAGGGGGAACAACAAACTGACACAGGATCTCTACAGGGGGAACAACAAACTGACACAGGATCTCTACAACAGGAACAAATGACTGACACAGGATCACAACAAAGTGCAGTTGAATCACAAGGATGCGGCAGTTCTGAACAAAAGCATTCACAGATGGAGAGTAGTGAAAAATTCCAAAATGAAACTGTTCCATGTTTGAATGATGAAGTGATTGAATTTGGGAGCAATACCAGTGTGTCTACCAGCAAAAGTCATAAACATTCAGATTTTGAAGTGTCAGAATCAGTGTCAACTGTTGACTTAGAAAATGAAATATTTAATGTTGACAAAAAAACTAACTTGTCTCAAACTGATGTTGAAATATTTTCAACACCTGTTCCAGAGTGTCCAGCTGGAGATAGAACAGTGACATTGACCAAAAGTGATGTTAGCTTCTGCTCAACACCTAATACTGTTGAATCATGTGATGGTGAAGGTTCATTAAGTACTGATAATATATACCCCGCATGTAAAGGGGATGAAGTTTCAGAAATATCAGTTTGTGAGCAGACCTCATCTGCTACTGATCTCCCTCCAATCTGCTCTGGTGATTTGGACTCTTCTGCCACCGCTGAGCCCTATGTAATGGTCTGCCCTGGTGAACTGGACTCTTCTGCCACCACTGAGCCCTCTGTAATGGTCTGTCCCGGTGAGATGGACACCTCTACCACCACTAAGCCCTCTGTAATGGTCTGCCCAGGTGAGATGGAGGCCACTAAGCCCTCTGTAATGGTCTGTCCCGGTGAGATGGACACCTCTACCACCACTAAGCCCTCTGTAATGGTCTGCCCAGGTGAGATGGAGGCCACTAAGCCCTCTGTAATGGTCTGCCCCGGTGAGATGGACACCTCTGCCACCACTGAGCCCTCTGTATTGGTCTGCCCAGGTGAGATGGAGGCCACTAAGCCCTTTGTAATGGTCTGCCCCGGTGAGATGGACACCTCTGCCACCACTGAGCCCTCTGTAATGGTCTGTCCTGGTGAGATGGAGGCCACTAAGCCCTCTGTAATGGTCTGCCCCGGTGAGATGGACACCTCTGCCACCACTGAGCCCTCTGTAATGGTCTGCCCAGGTGAGATGGAGGCCACTAAGCCCTCTGTAATGGTCTGTCCTGGTGAGATGGACGCCTCTACCACCACTGAGCCCTCTGTAATGGTCTGCCCAGGTGAGATGGAGGCCACTAAGCCCTCTGTAATGGTCTACCCAGGTGAGATGGAGGCCACTAAGCCCTCTGTAATGGTCTGCCCTGGTGAGATAGACACATCTGCCACCACTAAGCCCTCTGTAATGGTCTGCCCTGGTGAGATGGACGCCTCTGCCACCACTAAGCCCTCTGCAATGGTCTGCCCTGGTGAGCTAAATGCCTTTGTCCCTGAGCCCTCTGGAGAGATGTCTGAAGATACTTCTTTACATTTAAATCATGTAAACAATTCCATTGGTGTCAATGGAGAACATCTAGATCTAGGTCAGGGATGCATTTCAGCAGCAAGTGAGTGTGAATCAGAGGCATCTCACACCCAGCACCATCCCGACAGCAACCAAGGTCAAGTGATCAGTATCATGGAGGTCACTCCAAATCAACCAGACACCAAGTGTGTGGACATACTTATGGTTGATTCTTCTGCAACATTTAAGGAAGCTAAAAACAACATGGAGGACTCTAGCTGTCAGACAAACCATCCCTCAGATATGAACTTCATACCAATCAGCAATGCTTCAGAGGACTCTAGCAGTCAGGTGACTGAGCAACCCTCCACACGAAGTCTGGGCATTGTGACCACACCTGATCTCCTGATTGCTGAGGAGGACAATGTTGGAGGAGCCAGTGACTGTTCCCAGGACTCCATCCAGGAACTCCAAGAACAGTTGCAGCAGCTAGAGGAGTTTCCTGGTCAAAAGTGAGTCTTTAGTTAAATATTTCATGTTTAGTATTCAGCTCTGTCGTTTTTGTTCTCAGATTTGATATTCAGCTCAGTCACTCTCTGTTAATATAAAGTTCTACTGTGTCACTTTCTGTTAATGTAAAGTTCTACTGTGTCACTTTATGTTAATATAAAGTTCTACTGTGCAACTTTCTGTTCTCAGATTAAAGTTCTACTGTGTCACTTTCTGTTCTCAGATTAAAGTTCTACTGTGTCACTTTCTGTTAATATAAAGTTCCACTGTGTCACTTTCTGTTCCCAGATTAAAGTTCCACTGTGTCACTTTCTGTTCCCAGATATTAAGTTCCACTGTGTCACTTTCTTTTAATATAAAGTTCCACTGTGTCACTTTCTGTTAATATAAAGTTCCACTGTGTCACTTTCTGTTCTCAGATTAAAGTTCCACTGTGTCACTTTCTGTTCTCAGAGTTAATATGTTCTGTTGATCTCACATTTCGAAGCTTGCTTTATTCGTAATCCTCACTTGAATTAGTGATGCTATTTTTTATCATAGAAATATGCAAAAAAAAAAAAAAATTAAAAATCTGTTTTATAACATATAGCTTTTAATTATCATAGAGTAGATGTTTTGCCTTATACCTAGAGGTGTGAAAATTAAGTTAACACCGTCCTAATCTGGGCAATACATTTAGTGCACAGTCGGTTGGTTTACACATAACGCTAGACCAGAACAATGGAGGAATTGCCTTTTTAATGCTGTTTGTAATTCCCATGTGTAAGGTAGGCCACCAGGCTAAGCTGATATAAGTGTTTCTTATGTAATGTCAAGATTTTGAGCCAGAAAACTAGGTTAACCTGACGTGAAAGTGAATTTAAAAGTTTACCTTATTAACTTATATTTGTATAGACTTGTCAAAAAGTATGTTGGTGTATTATATGGGGTGGTGTCCATATCTTCCATCCAAAATAAATGTTTTTTGTTCAGATATCTCAACTTTTCACTGATTTCTTCACACTTAATGATCTTTATTGTTTTGACATGTAGTTTTGAATTTAGTAAGTGACATTTTGATTTGGCATTTTTTGGTTACACTTCCATTTTGATTGGATACATGACTGTAACAAAAGGTTATATACTGACCATCCTTTTAGTCTATAGTCTATCTACTTGTCGTATATAATTCAAATTTCCTAATTATTTTATCTGTATAACCCTATTTGTTTGTTCTATTGACATTGTGTTGGTGAACTCTAATGATATTTTTGACACATTTACCAGAGTAAACAAGTACATTGTATAACACAGTATGACTGGACTGGTATCCTAGGGTTAAAAATGTGTATCTAATCTGGCCTCTCATTGATGGGAAATAGCCATTTCATTATCCCCTTACCTGCCTTAGTGCCGATTGTTTGGTTTGTGGGGCATAAAAGGTAACTTATGACAATGAGATGTACTAGGAATTGGCTCCAAGCACTATGGAGAACATGCGAGAGCTCCTGATTTCCACATTTGAATAGCCTGCCAGCTGAACCAGAGATATGATAATCTTGTTTCCTCGCACAACTGTTAAAGTCCCGCTACATTAGCAGTCCAGTGATAATGCATTTTTAATGATATAACAGTCGTTTTATTTTCTTTACTTTTACTTAGTATTTGTGGATCTGTATACTTTGTTCTGAAAAGTTTTCAACATATTATGTAATCAATTTCAGTCTATATAAAATAGAAGCTCTTTAAACATGTTTATCGTGACAAATATTAATTACAAATTTTCTGAGACCCTGAGGTCAATCACTGGTAGTGTGTGGGACTTGATGTGATGCCAACAATACATTGTTAGGCAGTAATGGGATCGATTGTGGATTCTTAAATGTGTTTATATAGGTAGAGGCCCAGGTCTGGTGTTGTACAGTAATATACTGATGTGTAGAGTCCAGGTCTGGTGTTGTACAGTAATATACTGATGTATAGAGCCCAGATCTGGTGTTGTACAGTAATATACTGATGTGTAGAGTCCAGGTCTGGTGTTGTAACATAATATACTGATGTATAGAGCCCAGGTCTGGTGTTGTACAGTAATACACTGATGTGTAGAGCCCAGGTCTGGTGTTGTACAGTAATATACTGATGTGTAGAGTCCAGGTCTGGTGTTGTACAGTAATATACTGATGTGTAGAGTCCAGGTCTGGTGTTGTACAGTAATACACTGATGTGTAGAGTCCATGTCTGGTGTTGTACAATAATAAACTGATGTGTAGAGCCCAGGTCTGGTGTTGTAACATAATATACTGATGTGTAGAGTCCAGGTCTGGTGTTGTACAGTAATACACTGATGTGTAGAGTCCATGCAGGTCTGGTGTTGTACAGTAATACACTGATGTGTAGAGTCCAGGTCTGGTGTTATACAGTAATACACTGATGTGTAGAGTCCATGTCTGGTGTTGTACAGTAATACACTGATGTGTAGGGTCCAGGTCTGGTGTTGTACAGTAATACACTGATGTGTAGGGTCCAGGTCTGGTGTTGTACAGTAATATACTGATGTGTAGAGTCCAGGTCTGGTGTTGTACAGTAATATACTGACGTGTAGAGTCCAGGTGTTGTACAGTTATATACTGATGTGTAGAGTCCAGGTCTGGTGTTGTACAGTAATACACTGATGTGTAGAGTCCAGGTCTGGTGTTGTACAGTAATATACTGACGTGTAGAGTCCAGGTGTTGTACAGTTATATACTGATGTGTAGAGTCCAGGTCTGGTGTTGTACAGTAATACACTGATGTGTAGAGTCCAGGTGTTGTACAGTTATATACTGATGTGTAGAGTCCAGGTCTGGTGTTGTACAGCAATACACTGATGTGTAGAGTCCAGGTCTGGTGTTGTACAGTAATACACTGATGTGTAGAGTCCAGGTCTGGTGTTGTACAGTAATACACTGATGTGTAGAGTCCAGGTCTGGTGTTGTAACATAATATACTGATGTGTAGAGTCCAGGTCTGGTGTTGTACAGTAATATACTGATGTGTAGAGCCCAGGTGTTGTACAGTAATACACTGATGTGTAGAGCCCAGGTCTGGTGTTGTACAGTAATACACTGATGTGTAGAGTCCAGGTCTGGTGTTGTACAGTAATACACTGATGTGTAGAGTCCAGGTCTGGTGTTGTACAGTAATATACTGATGTGTAGAGTCCAGGTCTGGTGTTGTACAGTAATACACTGATGTGTAGAGTCCAGGTCTGGTGTTGTACAGTAATATGCTGATGTGTAGAGTCCAGGTCTGGTGTTGTACAGTAATACACTGATGTGTAGGGTCCAGGTCTGGTGTTGTACAGTAATATACTGATGTGTAGAGTCCAGGTCTGGTGTTGTACAGTAATATACTGATGTGTAGAGCCCAGGTCTGGTGTTGTACAGTAATACACTGATGTGTAGGGTCCAGGTCTGGTGTTGTACAGTAATATACTGATGTGTAGAGTCCAGGTCTGGTGTTGTACAGTAATATACTGATGTGTAGAGCCCAGGTCTGGTGTTGTACAGTAATATACTGATGTGTAGAGTCCAGGTCTGGTGTTGTACAGTAATATACTGATGTGTAGAGTCCAGGTCTGGTGTTGTACAGTAATATACTGATGTGTAGAGCCCAGGTCTGGTGTTGTACAGTAATATACTGATGTGTAGAGTCCAGGTCTGGTGTTGTACAGTAATACACTGATGTGTAGAGCCCAGGTGTTGTACAGTTATATACTGATGTGTAGAGTCCAGGTGTCGTACAGTAATACACTGATGTGTAGAGCCCAGGTCTGGTGTTGTACAGTAATATACTGATGTATAGAGTCCAGGTGTTGTACAGTAATACACTGATGTGTAGAGCCCAGGTCTGGTGTTGTACAGTAATATACTGATGTGTAGAGTCCAGGTCTGGTGTTGTACAGTAATAAACTGATGTATAGAGCCCAGATCTGGTGTTGTACAGTAATACACTAATGTATAGAGCCCAGGTCTAGTGTTGTACAGTAATACACTGATGTGTAGAGTCCAGGTCTGGTGTTGTACAGTAATATACTGATGTATAGAGCCCAGATCTGGTGTTGTACAGTAATATACTGATGTGTAGAGCCCAGGTGTTGTACAGTAATATACTGATGTATAGAGCCCAGGTCTGGTGTTGTACAGTTATATACTGATGTGTAGAGCCCAGGTCTGGTGTTGTACAGTAATATACTGATGTGTAGAGTCCATGGAGGTCTGGTGTTGTACAGTAATACACTGATGTGTAGGGTCCAGGTCTGGTGTTGTACAGTAATATACTGATGTGTAGAGTCCAGGTCTGGTGTTGTACAGTAATATACTGATGTGTAGAGTCCAGGTGTTGTACAGTAATACACTGATGTATAGAGCCTACAGATTACCTGACCCTGTCATCTTTCCTTACAAAATGTACCTGTACTGTGATGTACAGACCAGACAATTACCTGGCCCTGTCATCTTCCCTACCTGTACTGTGATGTACAGACCAGACAATTACCTGGCCCTGTCATCTTCCTTATCTGTACTGTGATGTACAGACCAGACACTTACCTGGCCCTGTCATCTTCCCTACCTGTACTGTGATGTACAGACCAGACGGTTACCTGGCCGTATCATCTTCCTTACCTGTACTGTGATGTACAGACCAGACGATTACCTGGCCGTATCATCTTCCCTACCTGTACTGTGATGTACAGACCAGACACTTACCTGGCCCTGTCATCTTCCCTACCTGTACTGTGATGTACAGACCAGACGATTACCTGGCCGTATCATCTTCCCTACCTGTACTGTGATGTACAGACCAGACAATTACCTGGCCCTGTCATCTTCCCTACTTGTACTGTGATGTACAGACCAGACAGATTACCTGGCCCTGTCATCTTGCATACCTGTACTCTGACATACTGACTTAACATATCCTATGCCTACAACATGTACCCTACGTACATAGCACTGTGTGTGCAGTGAAAGCTAGTGTATTGAGAGGATAGTGCTTTGGCCGTTCATTGTGTCACAATAGATGGATGTTGAATACAGGTCCAACATTAGCTGAGATGGTAGGAGATCACTCCTGCTATCGGTGACATTGTGTATTGATTTTTGAATAATTTCCAGTGTTTGGCTGTTGTTGTTTTGATAACAAAAGTAGTATTACATAACTCTGATGTTTTTGCATGGTGAGATTTGAATCGTTTAACAAGATGGAACCATTGGGGCCTGAATGTATTGGCTGATCATCTGACTCGTGTCATTAAATATATTGAATTTCAGTAACACGAATACACAACTGGTGCAGATATTGAACACCCAATGCCGCCTTTGCAGTAGAAATGAATATTGAGCTTTCTATAACATCTACTGGCATTACATGATAAAATGACATTTCATTTTGCTCCAGGGTGACCTGTAAACAAATAGTGATAAGAATGCATGTTGTAGCATTTTCTGGCCATACTGTTGAGTAAGATGGAGCATGAAACAGCTATGTAAATGTCAATTTCTTATTTCAGGAGTGCTGCTCCTAATGCTAACCCTCCACTGTCATCCTCTCGCAGGGCGACACGCCACCGTGCCATGATCCGACAAAAACATCGCGGAGTGGATGAATCAGATGACTTCAGTCCTGAGTCTGGTGACTCCCTTGGCTCTGGTATGTATCACGGATTTGTTTAAGTCAGAAAGAGGCTTGGTAATGGTCTGATAAGTTGGGTTGGGCAAAAATCAAGAATGAGCTTATTGGCCAAGGTCAGATAAGTTAGGTTGGGCAAAAATCAGGAAAAGGCTGGGCAGACCTAAGATAAGTTGGGCGGGCAAAAGTTTGGTAAAGATGATGGTAAAGTCAGCAGAGAACTGGACAAATATCTCCAGTAAAGTCTGTGTCAAGGTCAGCAATGACTTGGCAGAGGTCAGGAAATTAAAAACTTAGGGGAAAAGTCTTGTAAGGGCAGGGCACAGATCCCGGTAAGGGCTGTGTAAAGATCAGAAGACAGATAGGCAGAGGACATGAAATTAAACACTAGGGAAAGTCTTATAAGGGACAGGCACAGCCCATTGAAAGGGCTTTTTGAAAATCAGGATAGACGTGAGCAAGGACATGAAAAAAATAGGGAAATGTCTGGCAGTCACGATCCCATTAAGTAAAAGTCAGAAGACAGATAGGCAGAGGAACATCAATTAAACACTGGAAAGTCTAATAGGCGGGCACAGATCCCGTGATGGCTTGTAAAAGTTCAGAAGACAATAGCAGAGGACAACATTAAGACTAGGGAAATCTTATAGGGCAGGCACCAGTCCCAGTAAGGGCTTGAAAGATCAGAAGACGATAGCAGAGGACTAAATTAAAACTAGGGAAAAGGTCTTATAGGGCAGGCACGATCCGGTGATGGCTTTTAAACCAGAAAGACAGATAGGCAGAGGAATGAAATACTCCAAAACGTTAACACTAAAGTCTATGGGAAAACAATTGGTTTGTTGGTCTCTTTAAGGGCAGGGCACAGATCCCGGTAAGGGCTGTGTAAAAACCAGCAACAGCTAGGCAAAACTTAGGAAAAAGGCTTGACGGATGTCCAGAAGAAGCTTGGTAAAAGTTACCAGACTCCATATTGAATACAGAAATAAAACGTGGATCAATAAACTCCATATACATTTGTACTGGTAAATGGTGATTCTGTGCTATTATTGCAGCTTTTTTTCTTTAGATCAAGATATAAAGATATACTAAACTTTTTAGTTGTTCAGAAATGCTATAAGGAGAATAAAGACTTGACCAGACACAAACAGATTTATATTGATCTGTATACAGAAATAGGACATTCATTCCTAATCACCGATCACTCTTACATGTAATGCCATTGTTGGTAAAACATCATTTGTCAGTAGCGTTATCATGAGACTTTGTCCAATTAGGCCGTATTGAGAAATCCCTTCTTATTGTAAAACTTTGTCCCAGACTGTTTAGTTCTGATCATTCTTGTTGACTCTGTCAGGAGATTATTTATAGATAATCTACAGATATACCCAATACTTATCTACCCAGTTCTTTTGTGGAATTGTTGTACAACTGGGTCGTACCCAGAAGAAAGAGTTCTGTGTCTCACTGAAGATCAACATTCAGAATTTTACTTCAAATACAGAGTTAATGTTATCTGTTTAGTTTATACTGGAAGATTTTTTTACATTGGCAAGCAGCCAGGAATTGATCTGGTATCGTCTTCGTCAGGAATCGGTTGTGTCATAACTGTGGTCAGTAGGTAAAACAGAATTGCCTGTGTTGGATAGATACAACACCAGTGACACTTAATGACTGCTTATATTGCTGTGTTTACATTTTAACTGGAAATTCCAAACGGACGTTGTCTCCGAGAGTTCTCCGACACGACAACTGGGGAGCCTAGCACCCTCTAGATTTCCTTATGTATGAATGAGAAAGGTGTTTCTGTAGGAGGCTGATTGACAAAGTGCAGTCTTGTTTGACGGATATGAATTTTGTATATCGATATGGTATCGCTTGGTAGGTTTAAAAGACTTGGATTATGTTACCTGTGGTCCAGGTACCCAGGCAGTCGGCCAAGTGAACTAGGCACTCAGGTTGTACATAGTTTTTGATTTCTGTGGATTTAAATTTCTTTCATTCAATACAATTAAGTGTGATTACATGGCTGGACACGCCTCAGTGAACTTCCATTATAGGTGATAATAATCACAAAACATGCAATGACAACCAAGTCTTCACATGCTCTCCACCGCAGGAATAACTTAGTGCAGAGAATTGTGTCCAAGTGTAGGAGGTGTATTGGAAAATCATTTGTAGTGTAACGTCAGGATTAACCTATGTGTTCGGATGGAATGACAGTGTTTTCAGTTCATGTACAAAGTCAGGATGTCAGAGTAAATGAATTGTTAGGACAGAACTCTGTAAACAGTCCGTGTGGTTCAGTGGATCTTACACCACCATGGAGGACTTAATACCGTCTTCTGGTCAGCGTACAATGTCCATAACAGCACAAAGGTATAGAATATAATGAGTTTTACTGATAGAATCCTTATTTTAGTATTACCAAGGTATGCTGGAGTTTTTGTGTCGTTAATTTAACAACTGCATTGCCCAGGTATGATTGAGTTTTTGTTTGACAGTTCATTGATTTTCTGTCTTGGTGATCATGCTATATTGTTGACAGTGAACTTAGTCTTTATAAATTCTTACTGTTCTTGAAGAATGGAATTTTGCTAATGTAAATATATTGTAGGATTTATGACATTCTACTGAGTGTATATACAAGTTGTTGTAAATTCCTGGTATACCGCTACTGTCCAATGTGATACACATACAATATTTACTCATTTAGTCATTGTACCTCTTCGTTGTTTGTTAGGCTTTATTTCTTGTGTGTACAGAAATGTAAACTCTGGCCAAAGTGAAGTACGTAAGTTAAACATTCTGTGAAAAACATCCCCAAAGCAAGTCTTTAGATTGTGAAAATAGATTACTGACAAAAACCTTCCTAAATTGAGAATATAGATTGTGAAAATTGACTATCGAATGTAAAATTTAAAAAAATGCATGCTTCACAAAATATGCCATAAATTCCGACAACAAAAGTTTACAAACCCTGACAAAATTGTCTAGAGTATAGGAACATAATACCAGTACCTGGTTTGATGGTAACGGTTTATGATTAGACAGCTGTGCTACAGAGCGTGACTACATTCCTAGTATATTCCCCAGGTACCTTTGATAAAAAGAAGAAGCTAACCGTAATGCATGTGCTGTCTATTGTCATGTTTGGATACTACTTTGTTAGGCATGGTCCCAGGAGTAAATAATTAATTTACACATGCCAGAAAACAGAGTCTATGTATTGATTCTACTAATAACTCGGTTTATTTGTGGGGCCTTTTTGTTTTGTTGACAGAATTATGTTATGATGCTGACGTGCTGAAGCCACGTACCGACATCAGTGACTCAATTTGTGGTACCAAAGATATGTTGTATCATATATTTGGTTCCTTAATAATAGTGAGATGTTTTAGTTATATGTGTAGAGTTATAGCTAGTACACTTGCTGTATAGAGTTATAGCTAGTACACTTGCTGTATAGAGTTATAGGTAGTACACTTACTGTATATAGTTATAGCTAGTACACTTGCTGTATAGAGTTATAGCTAGTACACTTGCTGTATAGAGTTATAGCTAGTACACTTGCTGTATAGAGTTATAGCTAGTACACTTGCTGTATAGAGTTATATGTAGTACACTTGCTGTATAGAGTTATAGCTAGTACACTTGCTGTATAGAGTTATAGCTAGTACACTTGCTGTATAGAGTTATATGTAGTACACTTGCTGTATATAGTTATAGCTAGTACACTTGCTGTATAGAGTTATAGCTAGTACACTAGCTGTATAGAGTTATAGCTAGTACACTTGCTGTATATAGTTATAGGTAGTGCCCTAGCTGTATATAGTTATAGCTAGTACACTTGCTGTATAGAGTTATAGGTAGTACACTTGCTGTATATAGTTATAGGTAGTGCCCTAGCTGTATAGAGTTATAGCTAGTACACTTGCTGTATAGAGTTATAGGTAGTGCCCTAGCTGTATAGAGTTATAGCTAGTACACTTGCTGTATAGAGTTATAGGTAGTAAGCCCTAGCTGTATAGAGTTATAGGTAGTGCACTAGCTGTACTGCGTTTAAGGTATAGTGCCTTTATATATATAGCTATATAGAATTCTAGGTATATATTACCCTAGCAGTATAGAGTTAGGTTCTGGATATCCAGTCATGCGTTCTTAAGGTATGTTTTAAATAATTAACTTCTAATTCACAAGAAACTAGAATGCATTACTGATATAAACCCTTATGATGAATGTATACTTTCGTTAGATTTAGTCACCTTTTCCCTATTTCATTGCTAATATTGACATACCAATGTTCCAGATGTGTTGAGTAATTATTCTACAATAATAATACCATACTTATACCAGGCTTCCATATATAGTCCAAACATGGTAGAGGGTTCAGTATGAAAAAATGGAGTGTTGTTGAGAATCTGTGGATTAGCACCTTTAAGTCTGTACAGGGGCCTTTACTGTAGTTGGGAACTTAATTGCTGCAGATATTGTAGTTATATATATATATGTATATAAATTTGTTTGGGGAATTGGTAGATGGTCAAATATCTTTTGTGGGGAACTGAGACAGAAAAATAAAAAAAATACATTATGAAAATTATATAGAAGAAAAACAGTCCTGCAAAATTGTTGATATCCATGATAAAGGGAAAATAATTGTAGTATGACTGAAAAATCTCCACAACTACAGTGTATAGAAACCATTTTCATTGGATGTGAGGTATGTTGAAAATAGATCTAGCTACATAGAAGCTTTTGTCTGCAGTTTGTCTGTGAATGACATATATCTAATATAGAAATGGAAATCACTCCTGCCAGAATAGAAGTTATAGAAAACCAGTTCTCTATACATACCTGGATTATGTTGAATTTTATATTTAAATCTCCATTGAGCTTTCATTACTGTAATTAAGATGGGAATAGGATTGGTGTATTGATGTCATTTCAATTCATTTTGCAATGACTTGAGCAAATACAGGTAAAACTGGTTTAAAATTGGGGCCTGTATACACAACATATCCAAGGACGACAAAAATTCTCAATCACTGGGGTCGGATTTCAAACACAAGACCAGGTTTATGCTTACATGTACTTCACAGAAGTGCTTTAGTGTATTTAAATGCAGGACTTGTGTCTACCTGTGGGTAGGTAACCATTCATAGCAGGTCAATGTTGTCCTCGTATACCTTACTGTACAAATACACAATAAACATTATTTGGACATTGTTTATTTATGGATGATCACATATATTTCCTGTGAGAGTTTAAACAGATCTGAAATACCGATGAGATCTTACATTCTGATGGTATGCTTACAAGAGTGGTTTAAATCAGTTAAGAATATACTTAGATATAGAGTATAATATTACAAAACTTGCGACACACCTGGTCAGTTTTATATATACTAACAGAAATATGTGCCTTACCGACACTGTCCAGCCAGTAGACAGTGTATATACTTGTGTGGGATAATACATAATGGTAACTTCTTACAATTGTGTACCTGAGCTCTGGTAGGTTTCTAGATGTCGGCTGCAATATCTGTTTAGTTTGCTGATATGAAGAACAAAATAGATATTGCAAGATGGTCCTTATATATATATATATGTTTTAACTTTGCATTTTAAAGTTGATGGATGTCATTTATGTACGAATGCAACATGATTGCTGTTGACACTATTTGTACCTTGACAAAGGTCAAAAGAACATTATTATGGTTCAATATATTCATCATGGTTAACAGTGTGCAATTTCTTAACAAAAAGCATTCCGAGAAAACAATACTGAGGTCAGCTGTGAAGACATGAAGGTTATAGACACAATGCATTATTATAGTTAATAGTTATTAAGTAGTTTTGTTTAACTTGATGAAAACTAATCAGTTGGTGAATTGCCAAGGTCAAATTAATGTAGGTCACATTTTATATGTTATATGTTATATATTATATATTATACAAACTTGTATTCAATGTTGAAATCCAAATCAAAGTCTTTAACTAAAAAGTAAATTTACATTTAATTTCATTAATATTTAGTTACAGGTACACACTACACAACATTATATATACCACAGATTAACAGATTGACAAACTGCCAGTAAAATAACTATATATTAGTCACTGATGTTGTTTGATCTGTGTGATTGTACCTATCAAAGGCATGTCATTCATTCTATTATACACTGTCAAAGTCTATATTTACATTTCACAATTTGAATGGTATGTTGAATGCTGTAATGTCATTTTGACAATGACTGCACATTTAGACAAAGTTTGGCCACCCTCATAGTCTAGAGGCAGACATATGTGTACACATGTACAGGGCTGTCTTATTGTAATGAGGTCAGGATGCCGTTGCCAAATTACTTATAAACCCATGTGTGTGCTATTAAGTTTTGACATTTTCTTACCAGTTTTGTTCTATTCATTAAAAATTGAGACACGGAATAGTAAAACTATGTAATGCTCCAAACTAAACAAGATTTTGTTCAAGCCAAACAATTACAATGTGCAATAGTTAATTCAGTGTAAACAAGACATGAAATAGAGGAACTATATCGTGATATAAAATAAATATATCTATATATGCAGGTTGTGTGTTTACACATGTGTGTATTATTATACAGACTTAAAATGTGTAAGTCCGTGTGAATTATCGATGTAATAAAGCTGTGGATTAATTGACTTTTGAAGGTGTATATACCTTGTGAATTATTTAGATTGTATATATGCTGGTATGCAAATCTCCTTAATGCGCTGGCATATCTTAGTTCTGGGTATTGATAAACATTTCAGAAATCTCTGTTTTGTTGGAGAGCTGATAGATCAATACTTCATTACATTTTTTGTGTCATTGTCATGACTTTAAAATGTATACAGCCCAATGGATCAGTTTACAGCATTGAATCAGAACCTACTTTGGTATTGGCAGCTTTAGGTATTTAATCCAAACAGATTTACTTTATGACAACCTGGCTGTTACTGCTTTCTTGACAGTAATTTAATCAATTTCCTTCAGTAACCTTATGTATGAATTGTCCAGGTTATTTTCTAGCCATCTTCTGAGGGACCTAATAACTTATTGTATTTTTATTTACTTTCAGGGAATGTGTCCAAGCCATCATCCCGACCTGACTCAGCCTCCAAACGCAGGCGTCGAATTATCAAATCAAAGTCAGATCGTCGCTCAAACTTGAAAGCTCCCAGTTCTGAGGACTATGTCAACTCTGAGAGTGATGATGTTTGTTCGGATGATTCTCCTCTAGAGCCAGGTGATGTGAAGCCAGAAGGCTTAGACGAGAGTGACCCTTCGGTGACTTATAGTGACTTTGCCCAACAGCTCTCATCTGCTCTAGGTGAACATGACAGTCATTACACATATGAATGTGCGGAAAACAGTGAGGAATCAAGTGATAAGAGAGAGGATTTAAAACCTGGTCAAAGTGAAATAGAATTCAATATGGAAGATCACTACATGAATGGTTTTACAAGTCATGGGGATGACGAGAGTAGGGGTGCTATTCCAAAGAAGAAAAATAAGCATTTTAGAAAAAGGACAAGCAATGGGTCTAGCACAAGTGATTTAGAAAATGACATGCGACCTTCTTCAAGGACACCATCAGAAACACGTGATATGGAACAGCAGACGGATGTAAGTTGGTTGGAATTTCCAGCAATTTCTTCATCCAGACAAAAATCACCAGTATTGAATATCTCTCCTCTGAGTGTGTGGAATTCTGGAGATAGAGGGGTAAAGGCTTCCAACGGCCCTCACGGGTCGGGTGGTGTTAATGTTAGCATGGACAGTAGGCACATCAAAAAGACCAAGAGGACAAAACCGGTTAAGTTAGAGTTCACTCAACCTGATGTCTGGTCAGCAGGCACCTGGGTAGAGGATTATGCATCAAGTGGGAAAATGGATGCAGACTTTTCTTCTGATTCTGATGATGACCATGCCTATGTTATGGAAACAGAAGTGTTCTCACCGCAATCACCAAGTGCTTGTGATAAATTCTTTAATGATGGAGATTCATCGGACACTAAAGAAGATTCATATTCTGTGAAATATTATGTGACAATTAATGAGGAAAATACCAACATCAGTTACAATGTTGATAGAACTGAATATAAAACCTATTCTTTGAGAAGTCAGATTCAACCAAACGAACAAACAATGAGTATTCCGGAAAGTATCAACATAAATCTGACAGCAACAGACTCACATACATCAGAGAGTCGACATACATCCTCTAATTCACAGCATGTATATCTCAACAACTCTGACTCAGCTTCTTCATCTCCAGAGCAGAATGTTGTGGTTTCAGAGAGAACTTTTCACACAGTACATGAAGCATCTAGAGATGAAGATGATGTTATAGAAAGACATTTTGAGGAAGAAACCACAGCCTCCTATCTAGAACTCTGTCCAGGGACAAGTACACCTCATCCGCCTCACGTATCCGTGGAGACAGGAGACATAAACAAAAATGATGTCCTTTCTCCTCGGGAATCTGACACTACCTCCGACTATGGAACAATGATAATGGACAACAGACGTGACTATACATCCTTTACCCTTGACTCAGGAGATGAGGAAGGGTCTCAGGCTAGTGGGTACAAATCTCACCCAGATAACCAGGATGGCAGTCCCCTAGAGGATAAAGTGTTCATTATCCCTAATGACGATTCAGATTTGTCGCTAGCTGAATTGAGGAATATGCCTTCAATGAAGAGTGAAGATGTGGATTCCATTTCACAAAACGGGCAACAGTTGTGTCCATATGAGCAAATCTCAAGAAGGAATGTTGTAGCAGGCACTCAGCAACTTCCTTGCGAGCCGGAATTAGTTTCAAATGTGATATCCAGTGATCAGTTTGATCGTCTCTCAGATGGGAGTTCTGATATAGAAAACAGTCAGTTTGTGGAAGCTGAGAGCGTTCCACATTCTGAAAATGTTGCCCAACAAGTGTTGGATGCTTTTGCTCGTATGTCTACCCTGACTGGATTTAATGCAGAAGACAGCGATGTCTTATCAGTGTCCTTAGACCGACTCCAAGGACCAGATAGTGTTAGTTCAGACTCGTCAATCTACAAAACTCCCCAGCAATCACCACGAGATGACGAGGAAGGAGATGCTACTGCTGCAATTGAAAATGTGAAAATTCCTGATCATCCTCAGTCTCCTCAGCTTTCTGAAGGGAATAAGGAAATATTGAATTCACCAACGACATCGCCATCTAAAGCAGAACAAAGGACGGTGTCTGTTACCACTGATCCTCTAGCTGGGCCCTACGTCAGGAGAAGGACAGTTGACGAAAGTAGTGTTAGGGAAGATCTTAAGCGGGAGCTTCAGCAGAAACTAGCTCGGCTTCAGAAGCATGTAAGAAGTAGGAGTGATTCAGCAATTAGTTCTGATTATACTGATGGTGATTCGACTTCTGTATCGCCGCGTGGAAGCAGATTGTACGAGTCCGATAAGACACTAAGAGGGGGACTCTTCATAGACCAGGCCGAGGCAAGGTATCCAGAGGATATACGCGTCATGGTGACTCAAACAAGGACCCAGTTCGACCCCTCTGCTTCTGGACAGACGTTCTCATCTACAATCAACAGACTGTTAGACATCGATAACAAAACACCCAAAAAGTCTCCTCTAAAAGACTCTGGAAATGTGTTTGATGACTCGGACCTGGGAGAACATGTAGAGGATGCAATTGTTCCCGTAAGAGCTGTGAAGAAGGAGTTGAGTAATTTTGTTCCAATAGAGAAAGATACTGAAGATAGCAAATGTGATAATGATACGAATGTCAGTGCCATTTCCGACTCTAGGTCACTTTCGCCTGGTGAGCTGGTTTTAAGTCCATCTTCATCAGGAGACATTTTCGAGAGTGTAGGATCTGGTTCTTCAGACCTAGAGGAGGTGTATAGGATCAATACCAATGGGACTAGACCTGATCATTACGACGACGGAATTGTCCCGAGGTCGTTACCTAGCACACAACGATCGGTTAAAAAGGAAAAGTCGCCCTCTATGTCGGATATTGCAGTTCCTCGGTGTGACAGAGATTTAAAACGGTCCATGTCGGAGGCCAACGTTGATGACTTCGAAGAAATTTCATCTTCAGAGAGCTCAAATGACAGTATTGTGTTTGTATTCATGGGCCAGTCACATACTACGGAAAGCATGGAAAAACTTCAAAATGAATACAATCCACTACCGTTCGGAAACGATTCGGAACCTGTATATAAACCCTATAACGGGAATGATGGAGAAACAAATTCGAGTCAATCACAGTTCGACTGTGAAAACACGACCTCAAAAAGTGAGGACCACGACTCTGATTGTTGTAATATACACGAAGATCAAATGACATTAGAATCTAAGGAGGAGTTGAAGCCAAAGCTAAGCCCGGATCATACTGGAGAGTGTGGTTATAACAACTATAACGAGGATGACAACGAACCACTGAGACACAAATTTGGTATCGATGAGGCCGTTCTTCCTATTCCTGTTAGATCTGTGTCATCCGACAACATTCCAAAACAAACCCAGTCTAATTTGATTGTCCACCGATCACGATCCACAGACCTGCTGGAGGTAAATGCAGTGGAAAACCCAAACGATCCCAGTAACAACGAGGGCATATTTCCTCCCAATGTTGGCTCTGACTTTTGGGATAACGCGCATGGATACCATGGCGATGTAGTCGTCATCGAGGAATATTACTCGGACGATAGTGACTCGAAAAAAAGTGACGTTGTGAATCTTGACAAATCAGCAGATCGATTTATAGTCGAGGAAGATATGATGGAGAGAACAGAGGAGATTACTTATTCTGAGCTCATCCCAACACATCCCTACAATAGCCGAAAAAATCCCCCTGAAGATATCGACTATAGCGGTAACATTAGTGATACTGGTGTATCAGATCATGAAGAACAGTATATGGACGAGTTCTACAACTTACCCACTCCAGGGACTGCTGACACATCTAAACGACAAGATTCTATTCGGATCGTCGATCCTTCAGGACAACTCCCCTCGGATACTGACATACAGAAACGTTTGACAGATTCCAGTACTCAAACAGAGGTTGTTGAAAATCCATCCGAAAATCAGCAGGAATCACAGGTCCTACCAGCTCTGGCTTCCCCGTATCGAGCACAGAGTATGGGTAACATCAATCCTGTTGACAGTTCAATTACTCTCACACTTCCAGAAAGCACTGAAAACTGGGAAAACCTGTCACATATAGTTATTGAATCGACATCCCTAATTAATAATCTTAACCAAAAGATTCACGGAATTCATACAACTCCTGATTCGTCTCAAGAAAGACTGAATTTTCCCCCTCTAAAAACCGGATCTCGCCCCGTCTGCGAGCAAAATAACTTGGACAATGAGGCTCATGATGGGACCACTCAAACAACAAGATCATTAACTGATCTGCACAATCTTGGTATACAAACCGATGATGAATGGATGTCATTTGATAGGGAAGATTCTCCCAATAGTAATGATTCTACCCAGACGGACAGCGATATCACTAGACCAAGAGAGTTATCAGAAACCGAAACAACTGATATCATTCCACTAACGGTGGACCTTCCTGTTAACTATGATAGGGTTTTCCCTCCAGAGCCTTCGAAGGAGATGTCTTGTCAAACATCACCCGACACCACTGTTGATACAGTTGATAGCTCTATGCAAACTGATGAATTTGAGAAAGTACTTTCAAGACTTAGTAATGCCCTGAAGAATGATGATAGCGGACCAGAAGAGATTGAAGAGGAAATAAAAGCGTCTTTCGTTGGTGACGTGAAAGCACAGAAAACGCTGAAGTTATCATCTGGTCATATAACATCGCGTGTCCAAGACCAAGCTGTCATCGAATGCAACAATGAAGAACATCATTTGCGAAAACATAATTCCAAGCAGGACCAGACACAAACTGTCATCATTGAGAGACAGAGTGTCATAGAAACAGAGGCGAATGTCCCTGACATGAATGTGACTAATGCTGAAATGGAGGCTCTTAAAGCTGAACATGTTAAGATGATGGAAACTCTAAAGAAAGCAGCTGAAGGCAGAAAAAGTAGGACGCAAGAACTGAAAACTAGACTGGAGAAACAAACGAATGTAGAACACGAGTTTGCCGGCGATCAGACAGGTCAAAATTCTTCAAATGTAGACACACGGCGTGAAGATCGGGATATGAGGTCGTGGTACGACACACACCTATCCTCCGAAATCAGTTCAAAATATGACAGTAGCGCTGTCAGGAGGGATACCACAACGGAATGCGTCGAAACAACAATTCTTACCGAAAAAGAACATCTCCCTGACGAATCTGGTGATCTAGATGCCCTCTTTAAACATAGCCATAGATATTTGGGTAGCAGGGAAAACTTGGAGAATATTGATGACATATTGTTTGATAACACTCGGGAAACAAGTGACTCAAGAACAGCTGAACCTTTGTCAACAAAATCTCGAAAATTGAGAAGGCCGAAAGAGACATCGCGTGTACAAGAACCCTCTACCGAGGTGAATGAGGACCATATTTTACCAGTTCGAAAATCAGATCAACAAAGTTCATTACCGTCGATCGGTGCGGATGAAAATCCAAACAAACTTACCGATGTGTCGAGGCTGGACTCTTTGAGTAGTTTAACATCAGAAGGAACATTACTCGGCGAAGAGGTTTCTCAGTTTCTTAATGATGAAAATGATGGTAGATCATATAATTTCAAAGATGACTTTCGATCCGGAGCTGAAAACAGAACACTTCTTGCGAGGAACAGTGCTGCCAGCGAACCTGTTGGTGATGAACTTAGTGACAGGGAAGGATCACCACGACTCCAGACTCCTCCAAACTCGCCCATCGCGTTGAGCAATGATGAAATGAGAAGTTCGCAATTTCAAAAACCACAACCGTACCGGCGATCTCCGGAAGTTCAGCCTAACTATTTAGCCACACTAAGAAAACAGCCCCCTGTTACATCATTGACAGAGACGAGTGGAAAGGTCAGTACGGGTGTGGAGGTGTCTGTTGATAACTCTGATGACTTTACTCAGACCGATCTCCAGGCACTCAAACTCGACCTTACTGAATTCAGTATCAATAGTACCACGCAATCCGAAACACGCACAGTCCGTCCTAAATCGAATCCGTCTATAAGATCCGAACTCTCAAGGCTGCAAAAGGAAAGGGTTGAAATCATAGAACTGCTGTCCATGAATTATCTGCCTGCCAGCTTAACTGTAGAACTGCTGGAAGCTAAACTAAACTACTGCATAGGGCAGACAGACACATTGCTGAAAACCCTGGAGGAAACATGGGACAGAACAGACTTCATCGTTAACAACGAACATCACCACACTGATATTACCAAGGAATATGTCACCAATTACCGCCATGATCTGCAGAAATCCAAATGGGATATTCAAATATGTAAGGAGAAAATGAATCGTACTGTAAAACATGGCGCCGGTCGTGGTAGAACTAGGACAAGGAATAAAGACATTGCCAAGTGGAAACGCCTGGAGGAAATTGAAGCTTTTAAGGCCGAGAGGTTCATGGAACAACAGAACTATGAAAGAGCGAGAAGTATTAGTCCTTTGAAAAAAGCGTCGCCAAGTGAAAATGAGAGACATTCACGTAGTGTTAGTCCGTCGTCATTGGAAACCTCTCCTCGACTGATGACACCGAAGCAGCACAGGGAACACCTCGTAGATTTGAGGCGCACCCTGGTGGAAGTGACGGAAAGAGATGAACATGCGTACAGAGCGAGTAGGTCGTGCTCGCCACAGCTCAGTCATTATGACGACACAGACAGAATACTTAGTCCTCGGAGTTCTTCGTATAACTGTTCTCCCCAAACGTCACCTGTACACCATCGGTACTCCTCGCATGCCAGTCCGGAACATCGGTACATGCCACGGACATCGATGTCACCACGAGCATCACCAGAGCGTCATTATTCTCCTTGTAGTTCTCCAGAGCATCAGCATTACAGGACGGACTATGGCAGTACCAACAGTCTGTCCATTCCAGACCAACACATACTGACCCTATCACCGAGGAGTTACTCCAACAGTCCAGCTAGGGTGCACACACAGACCCGACCTGACTTATACAACGGAACGTATCTCACCTCCCGTGTCACCAGTGCTTCTCCACAGCGAACTTCATCCGCGCATCGACGGACCCAATTTGATCACGAAGGGATCCATGATCGGGAGTCGAAGGGTAATGATCAACTGTATGTCTTCCAGGAGACACGTGACCTGTTTAGGGACATGCAGGAAGCCAGGATGCAGAATCAGCAAGAGATTACCCGAGCACAGAATACACTGCTGCATAGTACCAGAAACTACAGGTAGGTGTCATTTGTTTTAACGCAAAATCATGTTTAATCATAAGGTATGTCATATATGTCATCATCAGAGCTTTTCGTTTCAAATGTACTATTTATTTGGTTGTTTCCACCATTATATAACTACAATTAATATCACTTTTCTAGTTTGCTTTAAACATAAGCTCTCTCCATAAAATGTGCCAGTGTTCATTTCCTGATTGTACTATAATGGAGTCATTTGATGTTGTATGTTATCTAGTGGAATGAGATCCAGGACTAGTTCCAATGCTAGTTCCCGCCGGTCGTACAGTTCCTATAGAGACTATGCCCGTGACCTGATCGAGGGCAGCCGCCGCTCCATACATGGTGTAGTGAGTGGTAGTTATGAACTGTATGATGACAGCACTCAGCACAGCAGGGAAACTGGAGTAATCTCCCCTCCGTCATCCGTTGTGTCCGACCTGGAATCGTTACCAGATTCCATTCTAAGTGAGCAGTATGCCAGTAATACTACACATTCCAATATGAACACAGATCCATCCTTCTTGAGAACTAGACCTATCAACTCGAAGGACATTAAGTCACGAATTAGGAAACATCGGAGGGTGCCAACCACGTCATAGTGTCCATATAAACAGTTTAAATGAGTTCTACGGTTGACTAATAGAAAAACAAAATTATGCTGATATTTTCCAAAGAATACGGTATTCGTTATATACATCAGTGTCAGGTTTAGTGATGCTCTAAAAACATTTTGATTTAATATTTTATCTCAGGAAATTATTCTTTCCCTGTCCGATCAAGTCGGACCACGGCGACCTGTCGTGTTGATTATTGATAACGCTACAGGGCCTGGTGTGTCGTTTATGTGATTTGTGAATAATGGTTTGTAAGACGCCGAACTAGACGTCACATGCCGTGTATACACTTTGACAGTAAACGGGAGGTCATACCTACCACGTTAAGATCAACACGACAGGTCATCATGGTCCGACTTCCAATACATTGGAATGTGTAGGTGATGCATTTCATTGGTAGATGTCTGTGATATTATTGGTGCCAAAGTTGAATGTCAGAGGTGTGAGAACGAGCGGTTTGTAAACGTCCTAATTTATCTATGTTTATTCCCCATTTTATATAAAGAATGACTAGCACATTATGCTAGGACCGTTATTAATATGCTGTTTAGTTTTTACCTGTCAAGTAAGGTTCTTCGTGTGGTGTACGGTATACAGCATTTCATAACTGACTTGAAACAAATCTGATTACGGAAGTGATACTCGGGTGATTGCTAGGAAATGAAGGATGAAAAATTGGTGTGAATGCCAGATTTGTGTTGTAGCTAATTATGGCAGGATTTAGAAGCTGCTGTGTTTTGTTTGCTTGTATGAGTCGACAAGTAAAATCTGTGGTGCATGTTGTTTTAGATTTCTGCAAACCGGTTCGAATCGTCTTTTTGATTATGACCATAGATTGGAAGAATCGCCTGGATATCGGACCATTATAATGTTTTGTTATATTTATGTTTCTGTGCCCTTTTTATATTTTTTGTTTGATATATTTAATATAGTGAATGAATGGCAGTGATACAGCAATCCTATAAATCAGAGATCCTGTTTAATCAGATTTTAAGATTCCGTCCATCTACAACAGCTGCGATTTATTTTTATTTTGCCATTTTTTTGTTTCGTACTTCTCAAGGACAACAAAGCATGTCGGAGTTTTGGTAACAAAATGATCTTATAATGCGATAACGCCTAGTCAGAGCAACGATTGTGATAAATGGTTTGTGATGAGACCATTCAAGGGAGTTAACTCTTGTTAGCATTCGGTTTTAGTGAATTATCCCTCTTCGTCTATTGGCATCGGCGATTTATATGGACTGTCTAGATTGACGACCGTCGCCAGGTAGACCCTTGTTCAGGTTACCAGCTACTACTTGGCGTGGAATACTTAAAGTTTAGGAAGAGTTCAGTGGGGTTCGCTGGGGAATTTTGTCGACTTATAGTTTAGGGCGGGGTTCGCTGGGGAATTTTGTCGACTTATAGTTTAGGACGGGCTTAGCGGGGTTCACTTGGGAATTTTGTCGACTTATAGTTTAGGACGGGCTAGTTTAGGACGGGCTCAGTTGGGTTCCCTAAAATATATTGTCGAATCCGCTGAATTATTTTCTCTACTGCTGGTTAGTTGTTGTAACTTACCAAAGACACACCACCTATTAACTGGGACGTGTTCATTTTCAATGTATTTCAATCATACTAGGATACCTTTTAAAGATAAAGATGATCCTGAAAATAAAATAGCATTATTGATTGTTTGATTCGTCTCTCCATCCCGTATCGTATGCATTATATGCTAGGCAGCATAGATTGGTGCCTTTAAGTTTTGCATTATCAATATTTACGGTTCCGTCTGCATTATATTTGCAAGGTGTTTTTGTTAGGCGATTGTTTCAGTATTTAGTGTTTTTAACGATGGTTATTTGAATATACTTCAAGCACCATGATCAGTTAATGAATTATATAAGGCATTTATGAACGTCCTAAATGTATATACGAGATATTTATACGATATTTTTGTAACAAAGCGTTGTTCACGGTGTATCACACACACATCACCACATATCTGTACTCGATCATCCATCTTCACACAATCATAACCATCAATAAAAACAAATATACAAACTGTATACGTGTTACCTTTAATTTACACTCTTGTGTTAATTGTACCAGGTGTATTGACTGCCTGAAATAGTCTATTTAATGCTTGACTCCTCAGGAAACTTTCCGATAACACCAGTTGAAACACATGTTCACTCTATACAATGTACCGATATTTGATCCCTTCCTCCTCCGTCCTATCGCATTGTATATAACACTTTGATCACGTGACCTCTATTTTGACTTCAGCTTCCTTATAATGTATGACAGAATGGAATTGTACAAAAGACGTCTTAACTGAAAAGCATTTTTAAGTATCGGTAACATAAGCGGAATAGTAAATATACAACTGCTTTATACAACTGATTCGTCCTTCTGAAAATATCAGTGATGAAAGTGACATTATACAGCTAATCCGTCCTTCCAGGACGCGACATTATACAGGTACAGCCGATTCGTCCGACGACTCGTCATTGGTGTCGGGGACATTATACAGCTGATTCGTACTAGGAATCGTCAGTGATGTTAGGAACATCATGTAGCTGTATCGTCCTTCTAGGAATCGTCATTTATATTAGAAGCTAAAAGTTTAGAAATCCATGTCGGATACATTCTAGTGGGCCTAAACAAAGATACAATGACTCCAAATTTAATCAATTTCAGAAATTTTGAGTATAGAAAAATTTTAGAAATACAAGACATACCTATGTTAATTTTAACCGGTTCCACTATTAATACTTGTTTGTTAGAAACTTTTTCATTTCCGGTTCTCAATGGCACTCACTAAAGAAGTGGGATTCTAAAGAAGAAAAACAATATATTCACGTGTAAATGAAACCGAGATCCCCGGTGAAAATATATACGCAGATTAACCGCTTGAAAGGTAAAGGGAGAATAGGACCAGGTGATGCGGTAGGGTTACCGTCTTCAGCTAAGACATCCGACCAATGGCTTCAAATCGCACGAGGAAATATAATTTATTCTAATAAAGTCATGTCGACTAAGAAACTTTCCCATTGTCTTTAACAACCTGCATCTGGGTCATTTAGGGTCGTGCCTCACCGTCTGTGTTGTATAGCATCAATAATAATGATAAAAAAACATGTCTGTAAACACTTTAAATCGCTCTCAACTTCTGCTTTAGTGAAATCATAGACCTAGACTATATTTTTGATGGACTGGACTGGATGGATACACTGTCTTATGACAACAATAGTATTTTGCACGTTATAATGATGATTTATAACGATACTATACTTGCTGTATTATTTGAGTGAACTCCAAACGTTAAGTGATACTTATCCTACAAATAAGAACTCTCCTAATATGAAATTTCATAATATGCAGAGTTGCTGAAGAACTGTCATGCATCTCTGTTAGGTAGATGGTTTATGTGTTTATACACAGAGACTTTATGGCCGGTTTCCCACAGCAGTTCAAACGACATTCAAACATAAATTGAAGTTCTCTCCCTTTACTTGTAAAAGTGGTTACCACTGCAATGATGCATATAAATATAAATTGTGGTTGTAATGATTTGTAAAGTACTCGTAAACATGTCCAGTCCTTTTAAAAAGTATTGAAAATGGAGCGGTTCTTGCTCATGTTTGTCAATATTAGTACGACACAATTTTAAGGAGCAGATGTTTCAGGCTGGTCAAAAGTGTTTTGGAAGATATTTGAAACCTACTTTCCATTTATTTCACTTATAGAATAAAAAGTATCGCAAAGCGGTTGTAATCCCGACTAAATAGAATGGTATTGGCACGTTTTGATAAGGGCTTAACTAAGTATTGTGTCAGTCAGCAATCAAACGTATTAATATTTAGTTAGAAAGATTGATATAAAGTTATGGACAATTTTAAGCAAGTTTCTCATATCTCTTGGGAAAATGAGCAATGTTTAGGCAGGGCATAAAGGAAATGCGGTAATAATTTGTGTCTATGTGACACACCATCATTTTCCTAGATAAATTAAATATCCATGATGTACTCGGTTAGAAATGGTTGTTCTGAACATATATATTCATGTTGTGGCTCGCTAAGGTTTTGTATTGAACTTGATTGTTGCAGACACTACAGGTGAAGCATGTCTGTAACACCGACTACAGAATTTAATGACGCCACTGTATCGATCACGCCCCTTCAACCCACTCGTGTTCACCTGACAGGAATTATTTGTAATTATCATGGATTTATTTTCTTTCAAAGTCACTGGCGCATCTTCAAAAAACGATTTTACATAGGAAATGTACTCATGTATGGCAAATACATTTTTAATAGACTTTTCAAACACGTCTATCAGACACTTAATAAAACCAGATTTTGTCGATAGGGTAAGCCGCGAGACAATCAATAAATACACTAGTAAAACGAAAGTGACGTATTTTATACCAGTATCTATGTTTTATCAGTGTCTGAAAAGCCGATGTCACGATAGCGTCAAAGACATGTCCATGGTCACGCATTGATTAAGCATTACCATTATTATGACCAAGGTTACACGGACACGTTAACAAGGATGTTCTAAAATGCCTACCAAACAAGGGATTCGCCAACCTTAAGCATGCTGAGAGGATTTTCCACCAAGAGAACGACCGACGGATTGTATCTCAAAGACCCGATTGTCTGATGTCTTCACACTCATTGACTGGCTAGTCTGATGATGTCTACTCTGGGATAAAGAACTACCAAGTTTATTACAATAAATGCCATTGGCCTACGTTAGGGGAACACGGGTCAAATGTAATAAACTCTCTAAACGAGTTCTCCACAATAATCAAGAGGCCAAAAGACATAATATTGGGCTTCGTACATGCTTGGATGTAGGGTTACCACGTTTTTGTTTTTTTTAAAAGAACGTCCTAGGTCTACTTTCAATGTCAGAAGGGTCAATTGAGTTGAGTTTTTTTCAAACGACTGACTCTAAATTACCAATTTAGGAAGGCCGCGTTGTTGTTTTATAATTTTTTCAAGTGAATGATATTGGCCTCCTTTCAAGGACATATGGATCATTGTGTTTAATTCTTTAAATGTCACCGTCTCATTAAGCAAGAGGCTGTGGGTCATGATATTAAGGCAGTGAAATGCTTGGATAACAGACTAAATTTTGTGCAAATGAATGGCCTTTATCTATAAATCCAAGGTCGCAAAGGGGCCAAATATTACATTCTTAGTTTAAAGACAAAAACATCAATATATATTTCAGAACTCGGATGATCGTTAAGGTCCATGTTCTTCTAGTTCACAATGGTGAAAGTGCCAGTCATTGTTGTGTGGGGGTATTGTGTTTACATATCGTAAGAAGTACATGACATTGCTGTGTGGGGGTATTGTGTTTACATATCGTAAGAAGTACATGACATTGCTGTGTGGGGGTATTGTGTTTACATATCGTAAGAAGTACATGACATTGTTGTGTGGGGGTATTGTGTTTACATATCGTAAGAAGTACATGACATTGTTGTGTGGCGGTATTGTGTTTACATATCGTAAGAAGTACATGACATTGCTGTGTGGGGGTATTGTGTTTACATATTGTAAGAAGTACATGACATTATTGTGTGGGGGGTATTGTGTTTACATATCGTAAGAAGTACATGACATTGTTGTGTGGGGGTATTGTGTTTACATATCGTAAGAAGTACATGACATTATTGTGTGGCGGTATTGTGTTTACATATCGTAAGAAGTACATGACATTGTTGTGTGGGGGTATTGTGTTTACATATCGTAAGAACATGACATTGTTGTGTGGGGGTATTGTGTTTACATATCGTAAGAAGTACATGCCATTGTTGTGTGGGGGTATTGTGTTTACATATCGTAAGTACATGACATTGTTGTGTGGGGGTATTGTGTTTACATATCGTAAGTACATGACATTGTTGTGTGGGGTATTGTGTTTACATATCGTAAGTACATGACATTGTTGTGTGGGGTATTGTGATTACATATCGTAAGTACATGACATTGTTGTGTGGGGGTATTGAGTTTACATATCGTTAGAAGTACATGATATTGTTGTGTGGGGGTATTGTGTTTACATATCGTAAGAAGTACATGGCATTATTGTGTGGCGGTATAGTGTTTACAATTCGTAAGAAGTACATGACATTGCTGTGTGGGGGTATTGTGTTTACATATCGTAAGAAGTACATGACATTGTTGTGTGGGGGTATTGAGTTTACATATCGTAAGAAGTACATGACATTGTTGTGTGGCGGTATTGTGTTTACATATCGTAAGAGGTACATGACATTGTTGTGTGGGGTATTGTGTTTACATATCGTTAGAAGTACATGATATTGTTGTGTGGGGGTATTGAGTTTACATATCGTAAGAAGTACATGATATTGTTGTGTGGGGGTATTGTGTTTACATATCGTTAGAAGTACATGATATTGTTGTGTGGGGGTATTGTGTTTACATATCGTTAGAAGTACATGATATTGTTGTGTGGGGGTATTGTGTTTACATATCGTAAGAAGTACATGACATTGTTGTGTGGGGGTATTGAGTTTACATATCGTAAGAAGTACATGACATTGTTGTGTGGGGGTATTGTGTTTACATATCGTAAGAAGTACATTACATTGTTGTGTGGGGGTATTGTGTTTACATATCGTAAGAAGTACATGACATTGTTGTGTGGGGGTATTGAGTTTACATATCGTAAGAAGTACATGACATTGTTGTGTGGCGGTATTGTGTTTACATATCGTAAGAAGTACATGACATTGTTGTGTGGGGTATTGTGTTTACATATCGTTAGAAGTACATGATATTGTTGTGTGGGGGTATTGAGTTTACATATCGTAAGAAGTACATGATATTGTTGTGTGGGGGTATTGTGTTTACATATCGTTAGAAGTACATGATATTGTTGTGTGGGGGTATTGTGTTTACATATCGTTAGAAGTACATGATATTGTTGTGTGGGGGTATTGTGTTTACATATCGTTAGAAGTACATGATATTGTTGTGTGGGGGTATTGTGTTTACATATCGTTAGAAGTACATGACATTGTTGTGTGGGGGTATTGTGTTTACATATCGTAAGAAGTACATGACATTGTTGTGTTGGGGTATTGTGTTTACATATCGTAAGAACATGACATTGTTGTGTGGGGGTATTGAGTTTACATATCGTTAGAAGTACATGACATTGTTGTGTGGGGGTATTGTGTTTACATATCGTAAGTACATGACATTGTTGTGTTGGGGTATTGTGTTTACATATCGTAAGAAGTACATGACATTTTTGGTGGGGGTAATGTGTTTACATATTGTAAGAAGTACATGACATTGTTGTGTGGGGGTATTGTGTTTACATATTGTAAGAAGTACATGACATTTTTGGTGGGGGTATTGTGGTTACGTATCGTTAGAAATACATGACATTGTTTTGTGGGGGTATTGTGTTTACATATCGTAAGAAGTGGAGGAAAATGTTGTGTGTAAGTTACGAAGTGATTGGGTACACACAGACAGAACGTCTGTATTCTCGTCTTTTTCTACAAACAGGTATCCTTTTGACTGAAGTATTTTCTACTTAGCATTGGAGAGTAGACCTATTTTAAGACATTCGAAAGCTTCATTATCAACAAAAAACTTTCCGATAACGAAATAGCCGTGCGAGTGCATGGCGCTGCACCATTATAGCCCGGTGTTGACACATGTCTGTCAAGTCGTGTTGACTTTGTTGACAGATCGCCACACAATGTTAATCCCACTTCACTGAAAAATAAACCAGGACGTGTATTTACTCAATAACACATAGGGACATGCGAAATTGTGGCTTAAGGAGCTAGTTTTTGCGGAATTAGGATATGACTACAACAACTAATAAATGTATTGTGTCGTACGTTTAATCAGCAATATAAGATAAATTAAAACCATTGAAATGGTACTCCAAATACCTTCTCGGTTCACTAGAAGTGTCTCACATTATCGGCGACGTTTGCAATCTAAAATGCAGTGAATATACCGATGTGCGATTAAAAGGTTCGTGGTTAACTTAACATTGAAGTGATGACGTATTCGTGAATAACCCGACATTGAAGTGATGACATATTCAGGGATAACCCGACATAGATGTGATGACGTATTCGTAGATAACCCGACATTTATGTGATGACGTAATAATGGATAACCCGACATTGACGTGATGACGTATTCGTATATAACCCGACATTGACGTGATGACGTATTCGTGTATAACCCGACATTGATGTGATGACGTATTCGTGGATAACCCGACATTGATGTGATGACGTATTTGTGGATAACTTGACATCGAGGTGATGACGTATTCATGAATAACCTAACATTGACGTAATGACGTATTCGTGGATAACCGGGCATTGACGTGATGACATATTCAGGGATAACCCGACATTGATGTGATGACGTACATATGTATGCGTGGATAACTTGACATCGATGTGATGACGTTTTAATGGATAACTTGACATTGATGTCATGACATATTCGTGATAAACCTGACATTGAAGTGATGACGTAATCGTGGATAACCCGACATTGACGTGATGACATATTCGACGTCTTACCCTACTTAATATCATAAGCATAATTTGATAAATTCAGGGAATGTAAATCGTTTATCCTAAATCTGACATCATGAATGGCCAAAGTTTTCAAAAAAAAAAAAAAAAAAACGCAAAACGACAGACGTTGTTGGATCACGAAGGGATGTCCAAATGTTTCTAGGTGAATCCAGTATGTACTTTTCACGATAATGGCAGAATGCCTTATTAGTAACGGTGTGGTTCAAGGTGTAAGTAAAATGTATGTTATTGTTTGAGTTCGGATCATTAGTCCCTAATTTGTGTCTCTTTCTACTAGTTTAATTCAATTATACACATGTATCATTCGTGTCATCTTGTATTCCATGTAAAAGTGTTCTGTTCAGTTTCAGTTAATGGGAAAACATTTTTATGTGTATTAAAGATGGGGCTTAGTCCTAATATGTATTTTAAACCATTCCAATCAAAATAATATATTATACAAATGTGGATGAAATAGTATATGGTCGGGGTAAGATAGCGGCAAAAACCATGCTGTCAAAACCTCGGAACGGAAGCAGTTATCGGAATATATATTTAATTAAAGTGGGGTTACCCCTATGTAAATAAGTATACATTTAACATTTAACAGCAGAATAGGCTGTCAATCGGGTATATAGACGTACGGTAAACACAGGTATGATTACAGGTGTGACAATACCAATCTCGTCTGATTAATACAGAGTTTCTGCCTCAACGATTCCAGTAACATCTAAATGGTTGTTACTTCACGTCCCTAGAGCACCAGCATAAAAGGGCCGAGATTTCACAAGAAAGGTGGACTTGTCGTGTTTACCCGGCGACTGAATGCTGTATTAATTGGTCGTGAATGGTGGTACGATTGATAAATGGTTAACATTATATACATGCTACACGCCCCTGTTATGAAGATACTTACAGTGACCACCAGCCCTCGGACCGGAGACATTGGGGGAGTTTACCTTTATCACGGTTAAACACACAAACCATCCAATATTTCCACGTTTACTTTCTAAATAGGCCGGAATCATGAGTGAGGACGGACGTGTACACAGTTGTGTGTTGATCGCCTGTTTTGATTGATGTGTGAAGTATTTAAGAATCATGAATACATTTATTGAAACTTGTCGATAGATTTATTATACAACATCTAGAAAGGCTGTTAATAGTTAAATCGTATTCCTCTGACATGAACCATCCAAGGATATGCGATTGGAATATTTTGGTGTAAAGATTCCCGGATGATTTAATCGCCAATGAGTGTGTTTGCTGGTGACATCAACTGAATTCTCCGGAATGGCGGATGACGACGGTGGTGCTTGGTACTTCGTCACAGAAAGTAACATCATCAAAAACTTGTAAGTTGATCATACTTATGTATATTATGACCATAAAATCCTCATCAAAATGTTTTACTCCATCAACGAAATGGATGTTAATGATTCGTTATGTAGCCCCCGAAATTATGGCGTACTGAAGTATCCTCTATTATTGAAAAAACCTTATTAAACATATAGTAAATCAGATTCATTCCATCATTCAGCAAATTCATTGACTTCAGATATTACATTTTCGTAACTTCTAATTGACAAAATTTCATTAATCCTTAAACACACGTCAAACTCCTTACACCATTAAACACATGTCAGACTCCTTGCACCACTAAACACACGTCAAACTCCTTACACCATTAAACACATGTCAAACTCCTTACACCATTAAACACACGTCAGACTCCTTACACCATTAAACACACGTCAAACTCCTTACACCATTAAACACACGTCAAACTCCTTAAACCATTAAACACATGTCAAACTCCTTACACCATTAAACACACGTAAAACTCCTTACACCATTAAACACACGTCAGACTCCTTACACCATTAAACACACGTCAAACTCCTTACACCATTAAACACACGTCAAACTCCTTAAACCATTTAACACGCGTCAAAATCCTTACATCATTAAACACACGTCAAAATCCTTACACCATTGAACACACGTCAAACTCCTTACACCATTAAATACAAGTCAAACTCCTTATACCATTAAACACATGTCAAACTCCTTACACCATTAAACACACGTCAAACTCCTTACACCATTAAACACACGTCAAACCCCTTACATCATTAAACACGTGTCAAACTCCTTACATCATTAAACACACGTCAAACTCCTTACACTATTGAATACACGTCAAACTCCTTACACCATTAAACACATGTCAAACTCCTGACACCATTAAACACATGTCAAACTCCTGACACCATTAAACACATGTCAAACTCCTTACACCATTAAACACATGTCAGACTCCTTAAACCATTAAACACACGTCAAACACCTTACACCATTAAACACACGTCAGACTCCTTACTTCATTAAACACGCGTCAAACTCATTACATCATTAAACACACGTCAAACTTCGTACACCATTTAACACGCGTCATATTCATTACATCATTAAACACATGTCAGACTCCTTAAACCATTAAACACACGTCAAACACCTTACACCATTAAACACATGTCAGACTCCTTAAACCATTAAACACACGTCAAACACCTTACACCATTAAACACACGTCAAACTCATTATATCATTAAACACACGTCAAACTCCGTACACCATTAAACACGCGTCATATTCATTACATCATTAAACACACAGGTCAGACCCCTTATATCATTAAAACACGTCATATTCATTACACCAATGAACACACGTCATGCTTTTTATCACCATTACAATTGATGATTTTATGTTAATCAGGATATTGTAAATTGACTAAATCTGACTCTGTTTATTTCTTACAAATGAGGAGAAATAAGATAGATCGACTTAACTTATTTCTGTAATATTTATGACAGATGTAAGATAGAATAAACCTATAGCTGTAGAATTAGGGGGAAAGTTATAACATCGACCTTAGTTATTTCTACAAAGTTTAAGATACTTTTGTTATGGCGAGACCTAATGATAATCGAGGAGGCGATATTGTTTGGTGCGCACACCTGCTGTCATGTGTGACAGTGTGCAGACATGTGTCAATGCACGTGCTGGAACAATGCTGTCGTACTGTAGTTCATTCTTAACCAATTTATAGATATTAGTTAACGTCATTTCTGTACTTATTATTTATAACAGTTACTTCATGTTGTTTGAATGAAGTCGACAATAATCTGATATTTTGAAAGTGATTTTCCTTCTAGTGACAGTGATTCCTGTAATATCGAACAGGGTTTGAGCTGTGGGGACACAAGGATGCACCCTTTGACTAGTAAACTTTTCTTTTGAAACTTTATTTTATTTCTCTTCGCAAACTTAGATGTACAGCGAAAACATCTTTACAACAATGTACAAACAAAGCTTTGATGCGTATGGGGAATAAATTATGAGACTTTTTGAAACATAATCTTGATAAATTTACATAAATTTCTTAACTTTTTGACTTTTTTGTATTCATACACATCATCCAACAATAGTAATATGAGATTAAACTACACCGACTGTCAGACAGCAAGGGAAGAATAAAGTTCGTTATATTGAATATAAATGTGGCCCTCACGTAAGCGATGTGTGGGCCCTGTATACATACATGTACATCGCGGTAGAAATGATGAACTGACTCTTTTGAAGTTTTATTCATTCTAGCACCTACTTTCCAATATATTATCATGACAGGAAATTAAATAGATTTTATCCAACATTGGGTCTAAAAGCCGACTCTGTTATGGGAAGTATATATGATTAAAACTCTAGCAGGTGCTCGGCTTTTATGATGTAATATGCATAAGATATTTAGTCGCTAACCTGACATTGTACACATTAAGTCCTTTTCGACGCGTACATGATGTCTATATATATAAAAAAAAATCTTTTTAGACACTTACATAATGTCGTATACACAAAGTCCTTTCGGAAGCTTCTATGACATATGTATGATGACGAATACAGAAAGCCCTTTCGGATGTCAACATGGTCTGGTATACAGAGAGTCCTTTCGGGGGCTTCTATGATGTCGTATACAGAAGGTCTTTTTGGACGCTTACTTGATGGTCTGTATCAGTAAGTCAATATACTTGTTATGTACTGGGCTGACACGAGACCACAACGACCGAAGTGACTACACTGAATTAAAAATCCCTAAATTTGCATGTAGAGTAAACAACTTAACTGTCGATAGAAATTCAATTTTAAAACCACAAACACGTGTAATGTGTATTGTACACAGTTAAGACCGGGGTATACACTGTACGTGTCCTCCTCATAGACGGATATTCGTGGAAGATTTATGTTGAATTTGCAATTGATGTGATATTGATTGAAAACAAAAATATTTACTCAATATATTCCCGTTAATATAACAGAATGCTCACCAGTTAAAACATAATTGACATAAACACATTGTACATGGTATTTAAACCTTGATAAGTTAGAGATCCGTGTGTATTAAATCTGTCGAGTATGATGAGATCGATGACAAGGATGATTCCAGATCACATTTTACATCTCGTGAAATAGTTTACTTATAATAGAGACAAACTGTTCGTATTTGTTGATAAAACGCATGGATGACCCTGCGTTGTTCAAACTCGCGTCCACTCACGCCGAACCGAACGTCCTACCACGATAAAACGAGATTATTACTAGTTAGGGAGATAATACACGTTTTTTGTTTTGTTTTGAATTCTGGTAAATATGTGTTGGCATGTGTTCCAGATTTTCTGAAAGGCATGAGCGGATATCACAGATCCCGGTGTGGGGTCACGTGATGCGGTGATCACATCCGGGGTATCTCAGTAGTAAATATCAGATCGCCTGTCTCATTATAGCGACAGACTTGATATGTTCTCGCCGATTTCGGGGTCAATGAATGAAACAAAAGGGTTCGTTTCGAATTACCCTCATGAGACCAACAAAGCAAGATTAAATACTTCCATTTCCATTCAATACGTTTATCTTAAATCGGAGCGTGCCATCGCAAGTCCTATCATTGATGACTAGATGTTGAACTTGTGCAAGTCTATGCAAATATATAGTCCGTCGTGTAATGATCATTTTTATAGATAATGTTTCAATACATATGTCTGAATAAAGTGTGGACTCTTCATTTTACAAAAAGAAAATAAATTAATTTATCAATATGCTCTAATTTAAAAAAAAAAATACCCCAAAGGCTTTTCGGTGTATGTGGCGGATTAATAACAGTTAGATGGTATGGAATTTGATAAGTATTCATACGCACAGACAATATTAATCTTTTCCAATTCATTTAGTACTTTCATTAAGTTCAACTTGAGTTGTAATTGAAATATGTTGTTGTACAATGGGAAGTAAATTTGTCAGACGTACCCAGTGTGGCGGTATAATTAGATTAACAGTTTACTTGATACTGACTCCCAGCCTTCGACAGCTAGATATTGTAAATACATCTGTTGATGTTATATACGTTATATATAGCGATTCTTTATTGACTATTCACCTACTTGGATTACCATGAACACCGTCAACAATCGGCCCACATTTTAGCATTACTCATTCTTTATTTCATCAATACGAAATAAATATATATTGTACACAAATCAAATTTAAATCCTGATATAAATCTATGATTGTTCCTGAAACGGGTTGTCATCTGTTAATCACGTGATACATTCATAATGACCATTAAAGGTGCTTAAGCCACCCTGGATATAAATTTACTCTCGCCACCCCAGATCAATGTCACACAATATCGTGTCTATGTATTAATTATAACCGCCCAGTGGGTGTCAGACTTGTGTTTACTGTGGAATATCAATAGATCTGTACATATGTTGGAACATGGCAGTGAATGTCTCGCTATTGTTGTTCTGTGTAAGCCTTTCTTTGACTAGGAATCATACACGTGTTTGTGAACGTCTTGTATCGTCCAGGTCGTCCGTTCTCTGTAATAATTAGGTAGTTACCATCTCCGGTGTGTTTACCTGCCGGTGTTTATTTACCGGTAAAATCCTACTGCGGGGGAGACATATCGAGGGAGACTTCGATATATACACTAATCAATATATCTATTATATCAGAATCATACACATGCGTTTATACCTTAACCACCAAAATCATATGATATCGTATGTATAAAAGAGGTCTATATCTATACCGCATAGTGACAGATTACCGCAGAGTGAGAGCATACCGCAGTGTGAGGGCATACCGCAAAGTGAGGGTATACCGCAGTGTGAGGGTATACCGCATAGTGAGGGTATACCGCAGTGTGAGGATATACCGCAGTGTGAGGGTATACCGCAAAGTGAGGGTATACCACAGTGTGAGGGTATACCGCAGAGTGAGGGCATACCGCAGAGTGAGAGCATACCGCAGTGTGAGGGTATACCACAGTGTGAGGGTATACCGCAGAGTGAGGGTATACCACAGTGTGAGGGTATACCACAGTGTGAGGGCATACCGCAGTGTGAGGGTATACCGCAGTGTGAGGGTATACCGCAGATCGAGGGCTTGTCGCAGAGTGATGGCATACCGCAGAGTGAGGGCATACCGCAGTGAGGGTATACCGCAGTGTGAGGGCATACCGCAGTGTGTGGGTATACCGCAAAGTGAGGGTATACCACAGTGTGAGGGTATACCGCAGAGTGAGGGTATACCGCAAAGTGAGGGTATACCACAGTGTGAGGGTATACCGCAGAGTGATGGCATACCGCAGAGTGAGGGCATACCGCAGTGTGAGGGTATACCGCAGTGTGAGGGTATACCGCAGAGTGAGGGCTTGTCGCAGAGTGATGGCATACCGCAGAGTGAGGGCATACCGCAGTGTGAGGGTATACCGCAGTGTGAGGGTATACCGCAGAGTGAGGGCTTGTCGCAGAGTGATGGCATACCGCAGAGTGAGGGCATACCGCAGTGTGAGGGTATACCGCAGTGTGAGGATATACCGCAGTGTGAGGGTATACCGCAAAGTGAGGGTATACCACAGTGTGAGGGTATACCGCAGTGTGAGGGTATACCACAGTGTGAGGTATACCGCAGAGTGAGGGTATACCACAGTGTGAGGTATACCGCAGAGTGAGGGCATACCGCAGGGTGAGGGCATACCGCAGTGTGAGGGTATACCACAGTGTGAGGTATACAGTGATATACCGTAGTGAGATTTAGGACGAGGATACATCATACTTGACCGCTATATCGGTACTTTTTACCACACGACGAGGTTACATGGTGTATTTTTTTCTGCAGAGTGAGAGTGCAGCCCGCTATACCGGTATATTTATAACGCAGGGTGAGGGTATTGGGTCCTTGCCCGCTATATCGTTTTTTTTACCGTAGGGTGAAGGTGCTTGGCCGCTATACCGGTAAATGTTCAAGGTAGGGTAAATTGTGTTGTACTCGTCGCTACATCTAAAGATTTTACCGTAAAATGAGAGTAAAATGTGATGAACTTGTCCGTTAGACCGGTATTTTTTTTAACCACAGGATGAGGGTACAGGATGCTTGATCGATACACCAGCAGTTTATTACAATAGAGTGAGGATAGAGGGTGCTTGACCGTTATACCGGTAGATTTTTACCATAGAGTGAGGATAGAGGGTGCTTAGTAGATTTTTACCATAGAGTGAGGATAGAGGGTGCTTAGTAGATTTTTACCGTAGAGTGAGGATAGAGGGTGCTTTGCCAGATTTTTACCTTAGAGTGAGGATAGAGGGTGCTTAGTAGATTTTTACCTTAAATGAGGATAGAGGGTGCTTAGTAGATTTTTACCTTAGAGTGAGGATAGAGGGTGCTTAGTAGATTTTTACCGTAGAGTGAGGATAGAGGGTGCTTAGTAGATTTTTACCGTAGAGTGAGGATAGAGGGTGCTTGACCGCTATATCGGTAGATGTTTACCCTAGGTTGAGGATAGAGGGTGCTTGAACGTTATACCGGTAGATGTTTACCTTAGGGTGAGGATAGAGGGTGCTTGAACGTTATACCGGTAGATTTTTACCTTAGGGTGAGGATAGAGGGTGCTTGAACGTTATACCGGTAGATGTTTACCTTAGGGTGAGGATAGAGGGTGCTTAGTAGATTTTTACCTTAGAGTGAGGATAGAGGGTGCTTAGTAGATTTTTACCGTAGAGTGAGGATAGAGAATACTTGAACGTTATACCGGTAGATTTTTACTCTAGGTTGAGGATAGAGGGTGCTTGACCGCTATACCGGTAGATTTTTACTCTAGGTTGAGGATAGAGGGTGCTTGAACGTTATACCGGTAGATTTTTACCATAGAGTGAGGATAGAAGGTGCTTGACCGCTATACCGGTAGATTTTTACTCTAGGTTGAGGATAGAGGGTGCTCAGTAGATTTTTATCTTAGAGTGAGGATAGAGGGTGCTCAGTAGATTTTTACCGTAGAGTGAGGATAGAGGGTGCTTGAACGTTATACCGGTAGATGTTTACCTTAGGGTGAGGATAGAGGGTGCTTGACCGCTATACCGGTAGATTTTTACCTTAGGGTGAGGATAGAGGGTGCTTGGCCGTTATACCGGTATACTTTACCTGTGTTTTGATTTCATTGTATAAACATAGCTACTATCAAGCTGACAGCTGGTATTGGAGATATTGCTATGTTAAGTCCATTTCCACTCATTTGGAGATTCCTGGGTGTCATTACTCTTAACTTGTTGGAGTACTTAATCATTGGAAGCGATAACAGAGCACTCGGTTGTGAGTGGCTGTCATGATAGGACACGTAATTAGGTAAGGTATCCCCTAATTCCGGAATCCTGGTGTTTATAGCACTATGGTTTACCAGGACAAACTACGGGAACACACATTGCCAGTGGGCACATGGAGCAATGTCAGACGGGAAACAACTGCATTGACAAATTCGGGCACTTAACAGACGGGGGCGCATGTACATTGACAATTAGCGCACTAAACATATACGGGAACACACGTACATTAACAATAAGGGCACTTAACATATACGGATATACGGGAACACATGTACATTGACAATTAGGACACTAAATATATACAGGATCACACGTACATTGACAATTAGGACACTAAACATATACGGGAACACACGTACATTGACAATTAGCGCACTAAACATATACGGGAACACATGTACATTGACAATTAGGACACTAAACATATACGGGAACATACCTACATTGACAATTAGAGCACTAAACATATACGGGAACACACGTACATTGACAATTAGGACACTAAACATATACGGGAACACACGTACATTGATAATTAGGACACTAAACATATACGGGAACACATGTACATTGACAATCAGAGCACTAAACATATACGGGAACACACGTACATTGACAATTAGGACACTAAACATATACGGGAACACACGTACATTGACAATTAGAGCACTAAACATATACAGTAACACAAGTACATTGACAATTAGAGCACTAAACATATACGGGAACACGCGTACATTGACAATTAGGACACGAAACATATACGGGAACACACGTACATTGACAATTAGGACACTAAACATATACGGGAACACACGTACATTGACAATCAGCGCACTAAACATATACGGGAATACACGTACGTTGACAATTAGGACACTAAACATATACGGGAACACACGTACATTGACAATCAGCGCACTAAACATATACGGGAACACACGTACATTGACAATTATGACACTAAACATATACGGGGACACACGTTCATTGACAATAAGGACACTTAACATATATGGGTACACAGTACATTGACAATTAGGACACTAAACATATATGGGTACACAGTACATTGACAATTAGCGCACTAAACATATACGGGAACACACGTACATTGACAATTAGGACACTAAACATATACGGGAACACACGTACATTGACAATTAGCGCATTAAACATATACGGGAACACACGTACACTGACAATTAGCGCACTAAACATATACGGGAACACACGTGCATTGACAATTAGCGCACCGAAGAAACAACAACATATTAATGCTTACGCAATGATATAATCGGAAACTAACTGAATTTGATAATCTAGTCATTCGAGTGCACACGAAGTTAGATGCAATGCACTAGCTTGCAATTATGCACTAGATTTAACATCTTAGTACATTAGAGTTAGTTTAATCTGTAGTGCACTGGAGAGTAGTGGTAGTACCAATTGTAACTAACTTTACCTTCTACCTGATACTCTGTGATGAGAATTGTCTTTAATGTCATTTCGCCAGATTGAGAAGCAATGTATCGTGTGAATGGTACAGTTATGTGGAGCACACAGAGGACGATAAGGCAGTGGTGGGAAATAGTGGAAAAAGGAAGACGATATCAGACGACGACAGTTAAACGAAGGAAGTTTTCAGGAAGACGATATCAGACGATGACAGTAAAACGAAGAAAGCTTTGAGGAAGACGATATCAGACGATAACAGTTAAACGAAGAAAGCTTTCAGGAAGACGATATCAGACGATAACAGTCAAACGAAAGAAGCTTTCAGATAGACGATATCAGATGATAACAGTTAAACGTAGGAAGCTTTCAGGAAGACGATATCAGACGATGACAGTAACAGTTAAACGAAGGAAGTTTTCAGGAAGACGATATCAGACGATGACAGTTAAACGAAGGAAGCTTCCAGGAAGACGATTTCAGACGATAACAGTTAAACGAAGGAAGCTTTCAGGAAGACGATATCAGACGATAACAGTTAAACGAAAGAAGCTTTCAGATAGACGATATCAGATGATAACAGTTAAACGAAGGAAGCTTTCAGGAAGACGATATCAGACGATGACAGTAACAGTTAAACGAAGGAAACTTTCAGGAAGACGATATCAGACGATAACAGTTAAACGAAGGAAGCTTCCAGGAAGACGATTTCAGACGATAACAGTTAAACGAAGGAAGCTTCCAGGAAGACGATTTCAGACGATAACAGTTAAACGAAGGAAGCTTCCAGGAAGACGATTTCAGACGATAACAGTTAAACGAAGGAAGCTTCCAGGAAGACGATATCAGAAGATAACAGTTAAACGAAGGAAGCTTTCAGGAAGGCAAAAGTGGGGAGTAAAGAGGATAGGCCATGCAGAAAATCTACATGTAGAGGACTGGCGTAGTCGCACACATGGAATGGAGCACAATCCCTCTGGACGATGATTTAGTCTTACTGGCAAGAAAACAGCAATTAAAACGACCGTAAAGAGCGAATTTGGCCTGCTGAAATTTGTAGGACGTTCCACGACAGGACCGGATAGGGATTTAGAGAATGAGATCTGGATGGCGACTTTACATAGATATAGAGGAACATTAGTGTAGAGAGCGACGTTATAATAGATGTGTATTTAGACAGTGTACTCTGATAGAGTTAAGCTTAATTCAATGATATGGCTGTATGTTGTGTCTGTATAACAAGTATGTGTACCTGTGTCACCCTGACCTTTGTTGTTGTCCACGTGCCCTGTCTCTGCTGTACCTGTTAACTGGTACGTCAGCTTCGTATGGTGAAATGTGAGATAAATTTGGGATGGTATATAGACTCTGGGCAGACTGGAGCATTAATTTCCCGGGTGCTGTCGTATCTTCTAGAGAGGGATATATTCGGATGTGGGGGTTAGCCTTATATAGGTATGCTGTACATAGTACTTGGAGTCGGTTTTTACCTGTAGGTAGGGGAGTATTGACAATGTTATTGTTCCTATTGTATTATCAGCTGTAAATATCTGTGTTGTAAATCATCAATTGTTAATTGTATTTCTAGGCGTTTGTTTTCCTTCTACGACAGTTGTGACTACCCATCTATCTAGGGTTGGTGTGCAGGTCGCGTTGTTCGTAGTTTACTGGGGGCCGAACACGCTCACGTTACAGTAGAAGGAAGGCTGAGTGGATAATGACTGTATAACACGGGTTACAATGATATCGCGAAGTGTTTCATACAATTACGTACACGTCACGTTCCTTTTGAAGTTATAACATAGAGGACCATAGTAATCCACAGAGCGAGCCTAGAGTAAATACGTAGGTCTGGGCGTGTTCGTGTCGGACAGGGATGGGGAAATATAACAAAGACTACAGACAATTCTCACGTACATAGTACCTTTATATCATATTTACCCTTTCATGAAGGTCATCGTGTTTACAGAACCATGTCCCCTATAATCTGATGGGAAATATTCGGTATTTCCAAAGTCAGGTTTGGACAGCGATACTGTTTGTACAGTACCAGGACAAACAAAGCTGAACGGAATAGCATACCCTGTAATCCAACTACCAACCATATGTGTCTCGACTGACGGTATTGTGTCTCGACTGACGGTATGGTGTCTCGACTGACGGTATTGTGTCTAGACTGACGGTATGATGTCTCGACTGACGGTATGGTGTCTCGACTGACGGTATTGTGTCTCGACTGACGGTATAGTGTCCCTATTGACGGTATTGTATCCCGACTGACGGTATTGTGTCCCGACTGACGGTATGGTGTCTCGACTGACGGTATAGTGTCCCTATTGACGGTATTGTATCCCGACTGACGGTATTGTGTCCCGACTGACGGTATGGTGTCTCGACTGACGGTATGGTGTCTCGACTGACGGTATTGTGTCTAGACTGACGGTATGATGTCTCGACTGACGGTATTGTGTCTCGACTGACGGTATGGTGTCTCGACTGACGGTATAGTGTCTCGACTGACGGTGTTGTGTCCCGACTGACGGTATTGTGTCCCGACTGACGATATTGTGTCCCTATTGACGGTATTGTATCCCGACTGACGGTATTGTATCCTTACTGACGGTATTGTGTCCCGACTAACGGTATTGTGTCCCGACTGACGGTATTGTGTCCTGACTAACGGTATTGTGTCCCGACTGACGGTATGGTGTTCTGACAGACGGTATTGTGTCCTGACTGAGGGTATTGTGTCCTGACTGACGGTATTGTGTCCTAACTGACGGTATTGTGTCCCGACTGACGGTATTGTGTCCTGACTGACGGTATTATGTCCTGACTGACGGTATTGTGTCCCGACTGACGGTATTGTGTCCCGACTGACGGTATCGTGTCCTGACAGACTGTATTGTGTCCTGACAGACTGTATTGTGTCCTTACTGACGGTATTGTGTCCCGACTGACGGTATTGTATCCCGACTGACGGTATTGTGTCCCGACTGACGGTATTGTGTCCTTACTGACGGTATCGTGTCCTGACCGAGGTATTGTGTCCTGACTGACGATATTGTGTCCTGACAGACTGTATTGTGTCCTGACTGACGGTATTGTATCCTTACTGACGGTATTGTGTCCCGACTGACGGTATTGTGTCATGACTGACGGTATTGTGTCCTTACTGACGGTATTGTGTCATGACTGACGGTATTGTGTCATGACTGACGGTATTGTATCCTTACTGACGGTATTGTGTCCTGACAGACTGTATTGTGTCCTTACCTACGGTATTGTGTCCCGACTGACGGTGTTGTATCCTAACTGACGGTATTGTGTCCTGACTGACGGTGTTGTATTCTGACTGACGGTATTGTGTCCTGACTGACGGTGTTGTATTCTGACTGACTGTATTGTGTCCCGACTGACGGTATTGTGTCCTTACTGACGGTATTGCTCCTGACTGACGGTATTGTGTCCTGACTGACGGTATTGTGTTCTGACAGACTGTATTGTGTCCTTACTGACGGTATTGTGTCCTGACTGACGGTATTGTGTCCTGACTGACGGTATTGTGTCCCGACTGACGGTATTGTGTCCCGACTGACGGTATTGTGTCCTGACTGACGGTATTTTGTCCTGACTGACGGTATTGTGTCCCGACTGACGGTATTTTGTCCTTACTGACGGTATTGTGTCCCGACTGACGGTATTGTGTCCCGACTGACGGTATTTTGTCCTGACTGATGGTATTGTGTCCCGACTGACTGTTTTGTGTCCTTACCTACGGTATTGTGTCCCGACTGACGGTGTTGTATCCTAACTGACGGTATTGTGTCCTGACTGACGGTGTTGTATTCTGACTGACGGTATTGTGTCCTGACTGACGGTGCTGTATTCTGACTGACTGTATTGTGTCCCGACTGACGGTATTGTGTCCTGACTGACGGTATTGTGTCCTTACTGACGGTATTGCTCCTGACTGACGGTATTGTGTCCTGACTGACGGTATTGTGTTCTGACAGACTGTATTGTGTCCTTACTGACGGTATTGTGTCCTGACTGACGGTATTGTGTCCTGACTGACGGTATTGTGTCCCGACTGACGGTATTGTGTCCCGACTGACGGTATTGTGTCCTGACTGACGGTATTTTGTCCTGACTGACGGTATTGTGTCCCGACTGACGATATTTTGTCCTTACTGACGGTATTGTGTCCCGACTGACGGTATTGTGTCCCGACTGACGGTATTTTGTCCTGACTGATGGTATTGTGTCCCGACTGACGGTATTTTGTCCTTACTGACGGTATTGTGTCCCGACTGACGGTATTTTGTCCTTACTGACGGTATTGCGCCCTTGCCGACGTCCTGGCTGACATAGATTTACGGCATTAACACCAATTACAGTGTTAGTGTTGGTGATCTGTCAGACGGGGAGAAACTTTCTCTGACGATCAGTGACAAAGAATGATTAAAGTTACGCTTTAATGATTACCGTAATTGGCACACAACCCAAGTAACGAGTGAGCAAACTGCAGTTTAAAACGCCGATCATTTGTATGATAAAAGAGATTAAGAAACACTAATAAACAGCAATGTGAAGCCTTACATAGTGTATATGTATTGTGGGGCTCTTTCTTTGACGGGTCTTATCGTGTGTTTGTATTGCTAATAAAAAACACCTCGCTTACAAGTCGGCTGGCGTGTGTCGTGAACAAGCCGATTAGGATACGAGCACCGATTGTTTTGTCTGTATCCTGAGCCATAATGGAGGTCGCTGTTCTCCGTTGATGGTTTTAATAGGATCTAAATGTATTGTCCGTACTAAGCCTTCCGTGTCCAAACACGGACAGTCCATACTCGTCTTTTCTGAATACACTACTAACCAACCAACATGTTTTCCAGGGATCGGATGCCAATCCATCATAAAATCAACCCCTCAGACCGGAAGCGGATAGTTCGGACATCCTCTCGACATTCCACAGCTAAGGCGCGTGTTTCTGTTTCCAAGGATTTGGAAGACAGCTTCTATATCACAAATTCCGTGGTTCCACAGGGCTCCGAAGGTTACTATGACGTCACACTGGAGAGTCCGATCGGCTCTGACAGCGAGAAGGAAGGTAAGAGAGACAGATGGTAGGGATGTGTACGGAAATATGTGACAGGAATGATGTAATTGAATCAGTAAATATTGAATGCGAATCATATACAGACATATATTGTGCTCTCTGTACATCTGTATTATATATGTATCTGTTTATCATTTCCTACTGTCCTGTTCCAGACAAACCGGAGGATGGAAAACGACCGGAATGTGAGCGAGTTTATCTGGCCGCTTGTAAGCAGTGTCGCGTGGCTCCAGGGAAGGGCGTATTACAAGGACTTGGCTCGCAGCGTCTTTCTGTCAAAGGTCTCCAACTGACGTCGCGGGATATCGAACCAATCACATACGCTCTTACAGTAAGTGACAGAGGCTATTTTTGGTAACATGTATGTTGGTGGAAGGTTATCACGTTATCACATGCTTGTTACTGTTATGTCGTATTTGGGGTGCCTTTTTTCGTAGTTTACATAGTCTCAATATCTTTGACAGAGAAACTTTCAAGTTACCACACTGGATGTATCCAGTAACGATATCGGCAAGGATGGTCTGAACAACATACTGCGCATGCTTGACGAGAATATGTCTTTAACAAACCTGGTAAGTAGCAGTCAGCTGAGCCACACCTTACGTATAAACATTCAGTGGGACAACCTACGTCACCGGAAGTGATATAGGACAAAAACAGAGCGAAAACGTTCGTATCGATAAAAATATCTTTTAAAGCCTTTTTTAAAGCATTTGCAAGTATTAGCTTTAATAAAATCAAGAGGGCTACCAACAGTATCATCTATTAGTAAGTAATCGCAGTAAAGTTTGAGATGGATGGGTATTTAGAAGCTCGCGTAATTTAAATGCTGAGAGTTTATGAGTAATATAATTTGGTGTTAAGTGCGGCCACGAGCGGACAACTGTTAATATGTTGGTCAGGTGGTACTTTTGGACCTAGTTGGGTTTTTATATTAAAATTAACTTAGAATTGATAAACACTTTGCTAAAAAGTTTCCGACGATAGGGATATCGTAACATTGTATTTGCTACAAATGTTTTAATTTTCGTTTTGCCAACTTCATCGCCACTTTACACACTCAGTATCACATACCACTGACTATCAATACCAGACATTTTAAATATAACACGTGTCTTTGTTTAGAATATTTCACACAACAATGTAGGGATCGGCCGGTGCCCGGTTAATGAGTGAGCTGATCGCTAACAGTAAAATGTTGAGAACTATATCCGCTTCCGGTAAGTACGATATCCATTTCCGGTAGTAGTAAAATAAGCTTATTGATCTAATTCAAATTATTTTTGAATAACTGGAATTGAATTACTTAATTACGTCATTGCTTTTCTTAGACTCAACAAACAGGTCTTGATTGCAGGTAATAAGTTCGGAGATGAGGATGCTTCATGTATAGCGGAGTCGCTAAAGGTAAGGAAATCCATACCAGCAAAGGTCAAGGTCGATAACAAAAAGCTTGGAAGGCAATACCAACAGACTGCATATTGAGGTACATAGGTTACACACGGTACGAATGGGATACTTACGTTACTCACTACGTATTGGGGTACATACGTTATACACAGTTCGTATTGGGGTAGGTAAGTTACACACAGTTCGTATTGGGGTAGGTAAGTTGCACACAGTACTTATTGGGGTAGGTAAGTTACACACAGTACTTATTGGGGTAGGTAAGTTACACACAGTTCGTATTGGGGTAGGTAAGTTACACACAGTACTTATGCGGGTAGGTAAGTTACACACAGTACTTATTGGGGTAGGTAAGTTACACACAGTACTTATTGGGGTAGGTAAGTTACACACAGTACTTATGCGGGTAGGTAAGTTACACACAGTACTTATTGGGGTAGGTAAGTTACACACAGTTCGTATTGGGGTAGGTAAGTTACACACAGTACTTATTGGGGTAGGTAAGTTACACACAGTACTTATTGGGGTAGGTAAGTTACACACAGTACTTATTGGGGTAGGTAAGTTACACACAGCTCGTATTGGGGTAGGTAAGTTACATACAGTACTTATTAGGGTAGGTAAGTTACACACAGTACTTATTGGGGCAGGTAAGTTACACACAGTACTTATTGGGGTAGGTAAGTTACACACAGTACTTATTGGGGTAGGTAAGTTACACACAGTACTTATTGGGGTAGGTAAGTTACACACAGTTCGTATTGGGGTAGGTAAGTTACATACAGTACTTATTAGGGTAGGTAAGTTACACACAGTACTTATTGGGGCAGGTAAGTTACACACAGTACTTATTGGGGTAGGTAAGTTACACACAGTACTTATTAGGGTAGGTAAGTTACACACAGTACTTATGCGGGTAGGTAAGTTACACACAGTACTTATTGGGGTAGGTAAGTTATACACAGTACTTATTGGGGTAGGTAAGTTACACACAGTACTTATTGGGGTAGGTAAGTTACACACAGTACTTATTGGGGTAGGTAAGTTACACACAGTACTTATTGGGGTAGGTAAGTTACACACAGTACTTATTGGGGTAGGTAAGTTACACACAGTACTTATTGCGGGTAGGTAAGTTACACACAGTACTTATTGGGGTAGGTAAGTTACATACAGTACTTATTGGGGTAGGTAAGTTACACACAGTACTTATTGCGGTAGGTAAGTTACACACAGTACTTATTGCGGTACATAAGTTACCCACAGTACTTATTGCGGTACATAAGTTACACACAGTACTTATTGCGGTACGTAAGTTACACACAGTACTTATTGCGGTACATAAGTTACACACAGTACTTATTGCGGTACGTAAGTTACACACAATACGTTTTTGAGGTATATATGTCATTGAGGTCTGCCTAATTATAATTTGGTATATATGTTTGATATACATGACTTGTGTGTGTGTTTGGTACACAGGTATCCCGGATCCTACAGTCACTAAACCTAAGTCACAATAACTTCCACGAACGAGGAGGGGAGACACTGGCAGAAGGAATTGGTGAGTTGTTCTTACCTACCCAGGTTGTCAATGTCAGGACGTTTATCTATTGTATGAACTACCCAGGTTGTCAATGTCACGACTTTATCTATTGTATGAACTACCCAGGTTGTCAATGTCACGACTTTATCTATTGTATGAACTACCCAGGATGTCAATGTCAGGACTTTATTTATTGTATGAACTACCCAGGTTGTCAATGTCACGACTTTATCTATTTTATGAACTACCCAAGTTGTCAATGTCAGGACTTTATCTATTGTATGAACTACCCAAGTTGTCAATGTCAGGACGTTTTCTATTGTATGAACTACCCAAGTTGTCAATGTCAGGACTTTATCTATTGTATGAACTACCCAGGTTGTCAATGTCACGACTTTATCTATTGTATGAACTACCCAGGTGGTCAATGTCACGACTTTATCTATTGTATGAACTACCCAGGATGTCAATGTCAGGACTTTATCTATTGTATGAACTACCCAGGTTGTCAATGTCACGACTTTATTTATTGTATGAACTACCCAGGATGTCAATGTCAGGACTTTATTTATTGTATGAACTACCCAGGTTGTCAATGTCACGACTTTATCTATTTTATGAACTACCCAAGTTGTCAATGTCAGGACTTTATCTATTGTATGAACTACCCAGGATGTCAATGTCAGGACTTTATCTATTGTATGAACTACCCAAGTTGTCAATGTCAGGACTTTATCTATTGTATGAACTACCCAGGTTGTCAATGTCACGACTTTATCTATTGTATGAACTACCCAGGTGGTCAATGTCACGACTTTACCTATTTTATGAACTACCCAGGTTGTCAATGTCACGACTTTATCTATTTTATGAACTACCCAGGTGATCAATGTCACGACTTTATTTATTGTATGAACTACCCAAGTTGTCAATGTCAGGACTTTATCTATTGTATGAACTACCCAAGTTGTCAATGTCAGGACGTTTTCTATTGTATGAACTACCCAGGTTGTCAATGTCACGACTTTATCTATTGTATGAACTACCCAGGTTGTCAATGTCAGGACTTTATCTATTGTATGAACTACCCAGGTGGTCAATGTCAGGACGTTTTCTATTGTATGAACTACCAAGGTTGTCAATGTCAGGACTTTATCTATTGTATGAACTACCCAGGTTGTCAATGTCACGACTTTATCTATTGTATGAACTACCCAGGTTGTCAATGTCACGACTTTATTTATTGTATGAACTACCCAGGTTGTCAATGTCAGGACTTTATCTATTGTATGAACTACCCAGGTTGTCAATGTCACGACTTTATCTATTTTATGAACTACCCAGGTGGTCAATGTCACGACTTTATTTATTGTATGAACTACCCAAGTTGTCAATGTCAGGACTTTATCTATTTTATGAACTACCCAAATTGTCAATGTCACGACTTTATTTATTGTATGAACTACCCAGGTGGTCAATGTCACGACTTTATTTATTGTATGAACTACCCAGGTTGTCAATGTCACGACTTTATCTATTGTATGAACTACCCAGGTGGTCAATGTCACGACTTTATTTATTGTATGAACTACCCAGGTTGTCAATGTCACGACTTTATCTATTGTATGAACTACCCAGGTGGTCAATGTCACGACTTTATTTATTGTATGAACTACCCAGGTTGTCAATGTCACGACTTTATCTATTGTATGAACTACCCAGGTGGTCAATGTCACGACTTTATTTATTGTATGAACTACCCAGGTTGTCAATGTCACGACTTTATCTATTGTATGAACTACCCAGGTGGTCAATGTCACGACTTTATTTATTGTATGAACTACCCAGGTTGTCAATGTCAGGACGTTTTCTATTGTATGAACTACCCAGGATGTCAATGTCAGGACTTTATCTATTGTATGAACTACCCAAGTTGTCAATGTCAGGACGTTTTCTATTGTATGAACTACCCAAGTTGTCAATGTCAGGACTTTATCTATTGTATGAACTACCCAGGATGTCAATGTCAGGACTTTATCTATTGTATGAACTACCCAGGATGTCAATGTCAGGACTTTATCTATTGTATGAACTACCCAGGATGTCAATGTCAGGACTTTATCTATTGTATGAACTACCCAGGATGTCAATGTCAGGACTTTATCTATTGTATGAACTACCCAGGTTGTCAATGTCAGGACTTTATCTATTGTATGAACTACCCAGGATGTCAATGTCAGGACTTTATCTATTGTATGAACTACCCAGGTTGTCAATGTCACGACTTTATCTATTGTATGAACTACCCAGGATGTCAATGTCAGGACTTTATCTATTGTATGAACTACACAGGTTGTCAATGTCAGGACTTTATCTATTGTATGAACTACCCAGGTTGTCAATGTCAGGACTTTATCTATTGTATGAACTACCCAGGATGTCAATATTGAGTTTTTTTCGGTTATAATGCCTGCCCTGAAAATAAAGGCTCGTTAAAACCAATATCATATCATACAAAAAAGTAAAACCAAATGTAACTAGTATATGTTAATTCACTCTGAGGTTAGTATAGGACGTCAGTACCACTTGATTAAATTGAGGAAGCAAAAGAGTTGCATACTTCTATGATGCATTGTCTTAACTTAGTTTAATAGCACGTGAGTATATATGCTGTTACAGAGGAGAACACGTCCTTGACCGACCTTGACCTTAGTTGGAATCATCTTCGTCTGGGAGGAGCTATAGCGATAGCGGAGGCTCTCAAGGTACGTATATACCAAGTTATTGGTATGTTATATCAGTTATATGTCCAGTTATTGGTGTGTTATATAAGTTATATGTCCAGTAATTGGTATGTTATATCAGTTATATGTCCAGTTATTGGTATGTTATATCAGTTATATGTCCAGTTATTGGTATGTTATATCAGTTATATGTCCAGTTATTGGTATGTTATATCAGTTATATGTCCAGTTATTGGTATGTTATATCAGTTATATGTCCAGTTATTGGTATGTTATATCAGTTATTGGTATGTTATATCAGTTATTGGTGTGATATATCAGTTATATGTCCAGTTATTGGTATGTTATATCAGTTATTGGTATGTTATATCAGTTATTGGTATGTTATATCAGTTATATGTCCAGTTATTGGTATGTTATATCAGTTATATGTCCAGTTATTGGTATGTTATATCAGTTATATGTCCAGTTATTGGTATGTTATATCAGTTATTGGTGTGATATATCACCAGTTATTGGTATGATATATTACCAGTTAATGGTTATTTATAGACATTATAAAGTTGTTTTCTAATAATTTTGACTAGGAGAACAAGACCCTGGAGATCCTTAATATCGCCTGGAATGGTTTCTCTAATGATGGCTGTAAGGTCATTAGCGCCAGCCTTGAGGTCAACACCAAACTACACACTCTCAATCTTAGTAACAATCGTATAGGATACGATGGCGCCAAATCGCTGGCTAAGGCGCTCACCACCAACCGGAACCTTACCCACCTACAGGTTAGTGTTTCCTGTCCTCTGATAGGATACAAAACAGCGATAAGGAGATATATAATAAAGGGTCAGTTTGAGAGGTTATCAAACAGTTTTATTACTAAATAAAGTGTCTATTTCAGGTATTCCGAGTGTCTATTTTAGGTATTCTGAGTGTCTATTTTAGGTATTTCGAGTGTTAATTTTAGGTATTCCGAGTGTCTATTTTAGGTATTCCGAGTGTTGATTTTAGGTATTCCGAGTGTCTATTTTAGGTATTTCGAGTGTTAATTTTAGGTATTCCGAGTGTCTATTTTAGGTATTCCGAGTGTTGATTTTAGGTATTCCGAGTGTCTATTTTAGGTATTCCGAGTGTTGATTTTAAACCATCTGTTTAATTGCACACACAGCTGAACCTGAACTCCGTGTCTACGCTGGGCGCGTTCGAGTTGCTGGTGGCCATCAGAGACAACCCGGGGAGTGCAATAGAATCACTGGAGTTACAGGTTTGTCTCGGGTCAAATAGATAGTTACCATACGGGAATTACAGGTAGGTCTTTGGTCAAATAGATAATTACCATACTGAAGTTACAGGTAAGTCTCTGGTCAAATAGATAGTTACCATACTGGAGGTACAGGTAAGTCTCTGGTCAAATAGATAGTTACCATACTGGAGGTACGGGTAGGTTTAATGGACTAACCCTCTCCCTTCCAACAAACCCCTTAACAAACCGATCGCCCCTAGAATCAATATGTCTTCTGATGCTGTGTGTACCTTGGATTTCTAATGTTTGTGTCATCCTAGATAACCGTGGTCGTCAGATCATTGCATTCCGCCTAAACGATACATTTTTTGGTTTCAGGAGGTACCGGTGCTGGCCTCCGCACAAGTCATTGAACAGGAAATAAAGTCTGTCCGGCCATCCTTCATCCTAATCCATGACGTCGTTGTCCTATCGGATGATCACCTTGCTCTCGCCAGCGTCATCAACAAACGGAAGGTTGTCAAGAGTTGACGTAGTCAATGATGTTGCCGTAGGAGTCATGTACTCAGACCGAAGGGCTCAGATGGGGTTGTTTGGAGATACCAGATAGTCGTCCGCTAAACCTGACCATATATAACACAGGACAGGTGCCTGCGATTACAGTCAGTTTTAGAGGACTAATGTGTACAACACGGACAGACTATATCGTGGTTACCTGTAGACTGTGTACAATGTTGACAGACTATATCGTGGTTACCTGTAGACTGTGTACAACATTGACAGACAATATCGTGGTTACATGTAGACTGTGTACAACATTGACAGACAATATCGTGGTTACATGTAGACTGTGTACAACATTGACAGACAATATCGTGGTTACATGTAGACTGTGTACAACGTTGACAGACTATATCGTGGTTACATGTAGACTGTGTACAACACGGACAGACCATATCGTGGTTACATGTAGACTGTGTACAACACGGACAGACAATATCGTGGTTACATGTAGACTGTACAACATTGACAGACAATATCGTGGTTATATGTAGACTGTGTACAACACGGACAGATCATATCGTAGTTACAGGTAGACTGTGTACAACACGGACAGACCATATCGTGGTTACATGTAGACTGTGTACAACGTTGACAGACTATATCGTGGTTACATGTAGACTGTGTACACTATTGACAGACCATATCGTGGTTACATGTAGACTGTGTACACTATTGACAGACCATATCGTGGTTACATGTAGACTGTGTACAACGTTGACAGACCATATGGTGGTTACATGTAGACTGTGTACACTATTGACACACCATATCGTGGTTACATGTAGACTGTGTACAACGTTGACAGACCATATCATGGTTACATGTAGACTGTGTACAATGTTGACAGACCATATCGTGGTTACATGTAGACTGTGTACAACACGGACAGACCATATCGTGGTTACATGTAGACTGTGTACAATGTTGACAGACCATATCGTGGTTACATGTAGACTGTGTACAATGTTGACAGACTATATCGTGGTTACATGTAGACTGTGTACAATGTTGACAGACCATATCGTGGTTACATGTAGACTGTGTACAACACGGACAGACCATATCGTGGTTACATGTAGACTGTGTACAATGTTGACAGACCATATCGTGGTTACATGTAGACTGTGTACAACGTTGACAGACCATATCATGGTTACATGTAGACTGTGTACAATGTTGACAGACCATATCGTGGTTACATGTAGACTGTGTACAACACGGACAGACCATATCGTGGTTACATGTAGACTGTGTACAATGTTGACAGACCATATCGTGGTTACATGTAGACTGTGTACAACACGGACAGACCATATCGTGGTTACATGTAGACTGTGTACAACACGGACAGACCATATCGTGGTTACATGTAGACTGTGTACACTATTGACAGACAATATCGTGGTTACATGTAGACTGTGTACACTATTGACAGACTATATCGTGGTTACATGTAGACTGTGTACACTATTGACAGACCATATCGTGGTTACATGTAGACTGTGTACAATGTTGACAGACCATATCGTGGTTACATGTAGACTGTGTACAACATTGATAGACCATATCGTGGTTACATGTAGACTGTGTACACTATTGACAGACCATATCATGGTTACATGTAGACTGTGTACACTATTGACACACCATATCGTGGTTACATGTAGACTGTGTACAACGTTGACAGACAATATCGTGGTTACATGTAGACTGTGTACAACATTGACAGACAATATCGTGGTTACATGTAGACTGTGTACAACACGGACAGACCATATCGTGGTTACATGTAGACTGTACAATGTTGACAGACAATATCGTGGTTACATGTAGACTGTACAATGTTGACAGACCATATCGTGGTTACATGTAGACTGTGTACAACGTTGACAGACCATATCATGGTTACATGTAGACTGTGTACAACGTTGACAGACTATATCGTGGTTACATGTAGACTGTGTACAATGTTGACAGACCATATCGTGGTTACATGTAGACTGTGTACAATGTTGACAGACTATATCGTGGTTACCTGTAGACTGTGTACAATGTTGACAGACCATATCGTGGTTACATGTAGATCGTGTACAATGTTGACAGACCATATCGTGGTTACATGTAGACTGTGTACACTATTGACAGACCATATCGTGGTTACATGTAGATCGTGTACAATGTTGACAGACAATATCGTGGTTACATGTAGATCGTGTACAATGTTGACAGACTATATCGTGGTTACATGTAGACTGTGTACAATGTTGACAGACTATATCGTGGTTACATGTAGACTGTGTACAATGTTGACAGACCATATCGTGGTTACATGTAGATCGTGTACAATGTTGACAGACCATATCGTGGTGATGTGTAGACCATGTACAACGTTGAGAGACTATATCGTGTTTACATAGAGACTGTGTACAACGTTCATACGGGCTGTGTTTCGAGATTAAAATACGACGTATTAAGTTATGACTACGTATGCTATTCTTTTTGATACGCCATATAACATACATGATGTCATTCTTACCTGTTATGACACGTGATATCATGTACCTATTATTACGTGTGATGTCATACCTGCTATGACACGTGATATCATTCTTACCTGTTATGACACGTGATATCATTCTTACCTGTTTTGACACGTGATATCATACCTGTTATTACGTGTGATGCGATATAATGTATGACATGTAATGTCAAACCTATTACCAGTATATGTCATGTAATATTTATTATTAAATTATGATATGAATTTGTTAAATGTCGGTGTTTATAAAAATAAATTGAGCATAACATTTTTTATTTCTTCCCTCGTCTGTGTATACATAGCGAGCCTTACACATCCGGGCGGAACTCAAAATCAATGAGCTATGACAAAACACCCAATCAAAATGCATTTAGAGTTTATTTTACGTGTGGTATAAACTGAATGTTATTCATCAGATGTAATAATTATTTCATGCATTTGGAGTTGAATGACATCCACTTATTGTATACAGCAGGTTACAAAAAACGAACAAACAAACAACATAATTTCAATATTATATTTTCGGGATCATATCCATAAAAAATGTGAAATAAAAACCTGATATTTCTGCATTCGTTTCAGTAAGGGTCTTTTTTTCGGAAAATGCAGAAGATGAATGTCGGATACTGAACAAGGAAAAAAAGGTGGGGGAGGATCACCAAATCTATAGAAACTATCATGGAGACATACATGTATGTCTAAGTACAAAAAGCGCTGAAAATAGCCCATTTGGGCCTTACACAGTATCTATCTGCCATTTTTGATATTTTGGATTTTTACACGATCCGCGCGTTTTCAGGATAAAATACATATTTATCAAGTGTCAGCGATGTCATGCAATCAAAGGAACAAATGGAGAGTACAAGTTTAATTAAACTAGTAACAGATAAATATTCATCGCTGTTATTACTTAATTTCGGAGTTATGGAAGTCTATATTCCAAACATAATAATCTTGATTATATTGTTCAATCATCATTCTACACAAGTCAATACTGTGTATTTGAGGGGTTTACACTCAAATCTTCCTGTGGTTTTTTTTTTTTTTAGATTTGTCTTGGAATGGATTGTCCAAAATGTTATTTTGGATGTATTTGTCATAAAACTTTCCAAAATTACTGGTCCGATAGGACCGAACAAGAATAATATTAAATTCCCGTTAAGGGGAATAACTCTTGATGATATATACATTTATATCTTTTAAGGGAAATAACTCTTGTGATCTTGTTCATATTTAGGTTCACTTGTCCTCTGATGAGCTGAGACGTTGTTCATGGTAACCATCCTGATATGTATGATAAACATGTCCGGCTTATCAATTGTGAACAACACATTTAAACTTATACAGAATGTTACGTTGAGTCAATGTTTTAAGTTTTGTTTATGAATCAAAAGGCCGTGGTCGATTCGGAGGTCAATGTAGTCTACATCTTAGAAACAGATCATTTATAATCACATCGACAAATTTTGTTATGTAATTTTAAATGCTGAGTCAAGGTAATTGTGGCCTAAAAGGAAAAAAATGTGCATGAACCGATACAACATCAAAGAAACGAAATATGGAAAAGCATGTTGGTACTCTAAAGTTAATATACTCAGCGTAATGTGATTTTTCTGTCATAGAACATGGCGGAGTTACTGTTAATAAACATGTCCCTTACAATATAAAGTCCCAGAGATCCGTGACACTAGTGTTAGAGATCCGTGACAATATAAAGTGTTAGAGATCCGTGACAATATAAAGTGTTAGAGATCCGTGACAATATAAAGTGTTAGAGATCCGTGACAATATAAAGTGTTAGAGATCCGTGACAATATAAAGTGTTAGAGATCCGTGACAATATAAAGTGTTAGAGATCCGTGACAATATAAAGTGTTAGAGATCCGTGACAATAGAAAGTGTTAGAGATCCTTGACAATATAAAGTGTTAGAGATCCGTGACAATATAAAGTGTTAGAGATCCGTGACAATATAAAGTGTTAGAGATCCGTGACAATATAAAGTGTTAGAGATCCGTGACAATATAAAGTGTTAGAGATCCGTGACAATATAAATATAAAGATACATTTTTGCCATACCTCAGAAAAACACTTCTGCCATACCTAACAGATACATTTTTGCCATACCTCAGAAATACATTTCTGCCATATCTATGAGATACACTTTCCATAATGTACAAATGTGCCCATCTTCGCTAGCCAAGGCTTCTGATTACGTTACACTCCACGTTCGTGGAGTGTAACGTAATCAGAAGCCTTGGCTAGCGAAGATGAAATGTGCCTCGCTTATTATGTTAAATATAACTATCATCATATTTCCTTTGGTTTGATAACTTCGTCATGTATATTTGTTGATTTTAATTACCAATATCGAATTGGTACTTAATATACGTATATTTCCAAATAAACTAGTTGATATCGTCAGGTGTTATAATACGGTAACAAATTAACAGGCGATAAGTTGTGTTTATTTTGTGTTTTTACAGCAACTAGACAATTGGAGTTAGTTGACAGGTTAACATAAGTGTCTGTGATGTGTTCCTACTTCTCATTGTCTTTTTTATTCATAAAAGTAAGTTTACAAACCATTGGACTTTTCCCGCGTGTGATTTGTCGGGGAACAGGCAACATTCTGATACTTCCTCTTCTACAAACATATTGAAAACAACATTCTGGACAATCAACTCATAGGCAAAGTGTGGCTATGACGTAATAGATCATTAGTGTCAATTAGGCAACTTTAATTATGTCTTTGGACAAATTAAATCTAATAGCCTTTTTGTCATATTGGTGTGCCAGTTCTTGTTCCGAGGACTATCGTGCGCTTAGCCGCATAGGAAAGTCAGCCGCGTGTACACGGATATCTGTTGCTCTTCCAGGAACAGGAAGTGATCAATATCATGTATTTACAACCACAGTATTAAACTAAATAGCTACGAGAGAGAATGGTAAATACATATATCCCTGACGTACAGTGTATGTACCAAGTATACTAATACAAAGATCTATATTACTGGAGTAACTATGATTTGTGCTCTACGTAAATAAAACAATATCGAGAACACGCCATTGAATATAGATGTGATTATACAGGAGGATGTTGTTGAGTCTCTGTATACAGTCGTACTGGTGCAGTGGAGCACGTCCGGAAGAGGACGACACCGTCACACCTCCTAACAACACACCGACATATAGGTCATAGTATATATATATATATATATATATAGAGAGAGAAAGGTGCTGTGACATGGCCGAGCCGGATATTGTAAAAGGACCACATCTTTCAGGTAAACAGTTTATGTGTACGGCTGTACTGTCATATTCAGTAAATGCTACAGAGGCTGAAAAGTATTGCGACATTATTGATAAACATGGCTGATGACAGTGGCGAGACCCACTTGTACTGAAGGGTCGTTGTAGGCTTAACACATACAACTGTCAGTTTGTTAGTGTTTCAATAGACATACATTTTATAGTGTCGACACCCAGTAAGTAACATATTTCGAGAGTTGAGGGGTCGTCCACGGCAATACCGACTTATTTACGGTATCATTATTAATTAGTTATATCGATCATGACGTAGATCCATTCTATTGGGTCCATAGCCCATTCCTAACGACCGAGAGCTAGATTTGCCTTAGTGAGTTTCTCCTGTATGAAAGTATATATGTACATTATCTGTCTACCGTCGATGTCATACATGTATGTATTTGTACACATGTGCACATATACAGTCTATTGTCTTAACACCATGTATTGCCTCACGTAGGATTGCTACCTTCTCAGACTCCAAATAAATATGAAACCTCTTTTCCTCTTCAGCTTTCAATAGAATATACAACCTCCCAACACTTCCTCCCAATCCACCAACAAGATACAACCCTCCCAACACTCCCTCCCAATCCACCAACAAGATACAACCCCTCAACACACCCTCCCAATCCACCAACAAGATACAACCCCTCAAAACTCCCTCCCAATCCATCAACAAGATACAACCCTCACAACACTCCCTCCCAATCCACCAACAAGATACAACCCTCCCAGCACTCCCTCCCAATCCATCAACAAGATACAACCCTCCCAGCACTCCCTCACAATCCACCAACAAGATACAACCCTCCCAACACTCCCTCCCAATCCACCAACAACATACAACCCTCCCAACACTCCCTCCCAATCCACCAACAACATACAACCCTCCCAACACTCCCTCCCAATCCACCAACAAGATACAACCCTCCCAACACTCCCTCCCAATCCACCAACAATATACAACCCTCCCAACACTCCCCCCCAATCCACCCCCAAGAACACCTCCCAAAATCCCTCCCCTCCACCAACAGATCACCCTCCCAAAAACTCCCCCACAATCCCAACAAGAACAACCCCCCAAACCCCTCCAATCCACCAAAAAGAACAAACCCTCCAAACACTCCCCCCAATCCACCAACACCGATCAACCCTCCCACACTCCCTCCCCCACCCACCAAGATACAACCCCCAACCCCCCCTCCCATCCACCACAAGTACAACCCTCCCAACCTCCCTCCCCCCACCCCATATACAACCCTCCCAACCCCTCCCATCCACCAAAAGATACAACCCCCTCCCAACCCCACTCCCCTCACCCTTCCCACCACCAACAAGAACAACCTCCCCAACACCCCTCCCAACCACCAACAAGATACAACCCCTCCCAAACACTCCCTTCCCAATCCACCAACAAGATACAACCCTCCCAACACTCCCTCCCAATCCACCAACAATATACAACCCTCCCACACTCCCTCCCAATCCACCAACAAGATACAACCCTCCCAACACTCCCTCACAATCCACCAACAATATACAACCCTCCCAACACTCCCTCCCAATCCACCAACAAAATACAACCCTCCCAGCACTCCCTCCCAATCCATCAACAAGATACAACCCCTCCAAAACTCCCTCCCAATCCATCAACAAGATACAACCCTCCCAACACTCCCTCCCAATCCACCAACAAGATACAACCCTCCCAACACTCCCTCCCAATCCACCAACAAGATACAACCCTCCAACACTCCCTCCCAATCCACCAACAAGATACAACCCTCCCAGCACTCCCTCCCAATCCACCAACAAGATACAACCCTCCCAGCACTCCCTCCCAATCCATCAACAAGAAACAACCCTCCCAACACTCCCTCCCAATCCACCAAATAGATTCAACCCTCCCAGCACTCCCTCCCAATCCACCAACAAGATACAACCCTCCCAACACTCCCACCCAATCCACCAACAAAAAACAACCCTCCCAACACTCCCTCCCAATCCACCAACAAGATACAACCCCTCAAAACTCCCCTCCCAATCCACCAACAAGATACAACCCCTCAACACTCCCTCCCAATCCATCAACAAGATATAACCCTCCCAACACTCCCTCCCAATCCACCAACAAGATACAACCCCTCAAAACTCCCTCCCAATCCATCAACAGGATACAACCCTCCCAACACTCCCTCCCAATCCACCAACAAGATACAACCCCTCAAAACTCCCTCCCAATCCATCAACAAGATACAACCCTCCCAACACTCCCTCCCAATCCACCAACAAGATACAACCCTCCCAACACTCCCTCCCTATTCATCAACAAGATACAACTCTCCCAACACTCCCTCCCAATCCACCAACAAGATACAACCCTCCCAACACTCCCTCCCAATCCACCAACAAGATACAACCCTCCCAACACTCCCTCCCAATCCACCAACAAGATACAACCCTCCCAACACTCCCTCCCAATCCACCAACAAGATACAACCCCTCAACACTCCCTCCCAATCACCAACAAGATACAACCCCTCCCAACATTACCTCCCAATCCACCAACAAGATACAACCCTCCCAACACTCCCTCCCAATCCACCAACAAGATACAACCCTACCAACACTGCCTCCCAATCCACCAACAAGATACAACCTCTCAACACTCCCTCCCAATCCACCAACAAGATACAACCCTCCCAACACTCCCTCCCAATCCACCAACAATATACAACCCTCCCAACACTCCCTCCCAATCCATCAACAAGATACAATATTCTCATCACTTCTTCCCCATCCTCCCACAAAGTAGATTCCTCCTAACACTCCCTACCAATCCACCAACAAGATACAACCCCTCAACACTCCCTCCCAATCCACCAACACGATACAACCCCTCAACACTCCCTCCCAATCACCCAACAAGATACAACCCTCCCAACACTCCCTCCCAATCCACCAACAAGATACAACCCTCCAACACTCCCTCCCAATCCACCAACAAGATACAACCCTCCCAACACTCCCTCCCAATCCACCAACAAGATACAACCCTCCCAACACTCCCTCCCAATCCACCAACAAGATACAACCTCCCAACACACCCCACCCAATCCACCAACAAGATACAACCCTCCCAACACTCCCTCCCAATCCACCAACAAGATACAACCCTCCCAACACTCCTCCCAATCCAATCCACCAACAAGATACAACCCTCCCAACACTCCCTCCCAATCCACCAACAATATACAACCCTCCCAACACACCCTCCCAATCCACCAACAAGATACAACCCTCCCAACACTCCCTCCCCAATCCACCAACAAGATACAACCCTCCCAACACTCCCCTCCCAATCCACCAACAAGATACAACCCCTCAAAACTCCCTCCCAATCCACCAACAAGATACAACCCTCCCAACACTCCCTCCCAATCCACCAACAAGATACAACCTCCTAACACTCCCTCCCAATCCACCAACAAGATATAAATCGCCAAACACTCCCTCTCATCTTCCATTTATAATTTTGATAACAACCAACCCCTCTCCCAGCTCTCATGACTCCGCCATAAAGTCCCTCCCTCTCATTCCTCCATTGTATAAACCCTCTCCCTCTCTGGTATCTTAATAACCGAACCCCTCTTTCATAAAGCAATAAGCAAAGTATGTTTTTATCTGCTACTGTTATTGTTAACAATACAATGGCTATCAATCTACCCATCCTTCGTCTAAAATAGTATTACCCTTCTTCCCCTTGTCTTCCTAAACAGTTTCACCCGCGTAAAACCCGACATTGTTTTCTTTTTTGTAGACGCTCAGATCAAGACATTGTTTTCAAGGTAAGTAGCCCTGAGGCCAACGACCAAATGACCGTAAATACAGAAAAATGGAACGCTTTTGTAGAGCATAATGTGTACAGTCAGTGTACAGCGGGCTGAAGTTAGCAGCGGATTCGTTATTCGTTATTGGGGATTCGAATAACGAATCCGCTGCCAGCAGCGGATTGGGGATTCAGTTTTTTATGTTTAAATGATGTTTCTTTTTATTGACGTTTTGACGATTGGATTCAAATAACAAATCCGGTTCAGCCGTGGATTAGAGATTCAGTTACATATAAGTATTTTTCTTATTATATGTGATTGGGGATATCGAATAACGAACCCGCTGCCAGCAGCGGATTGGGGATTCGAATAACGAATCCGCTGCCAGCAGCGGATTGGGGATTCAGGTTTTTTTTTTATGTTTAAATGATCTTTCTTTAAGTTGACATTTTAATGTTTGGATTTAAATAACGAATCCGCTGCAACAGTGGATTGGGGATTCAGTTACATATAAGTATTTTTTTCTTATTATATGTGATTGGGGGTTCAAATAACGAATCCGCTTGATAAACTATGATTGGAGATTCGATTTTACATTTTTATTTTGTGATTCGAATAGCAAATTTGTTGCCAATAGCGTATTGTGGATTCAGTTTATGATGTTTAATTGACGTATTTTATCATAAATTACGAAAATGGTAATTTGCGGGTATTACAATGATATAATTACTTGGTAATTCAATCAACAATAATGGAATTCTAGTTCAAATCTGCTGCCAAGAGTTTCTTTCTTGTGGGAGGTTTATCGTCTCTTTATAAGTAGACAAAGTTCTATGTTTCTTCGCCAGCACTCTATGTTATATATTGTAATATATAAAGACCAGAGTATCATTTCGATATAGCTGAAGGTTTGATTGGAATGCAAACATGTATACGGAATCTAAAATTATATCAGTAAAATAATCTTGGTTATTATATTTATGCTACAAATAGGATAATATTGTTAAACTATTCTGCTGTTGTTCGAATCTCCAATCATATATTAAAAGGAAAAATATCAATTGAACATGTATGTAACTGAAACCCCAAATCATATTTTATAAGAACTAGAAATGTCTGTAAGACATAAATGGTCCCGTCTTCACATGAAATTAGTTATCGATACTTGGATAATGTTTGTATTTTAACCAATAAGGGGCCAGAATTTTTTTTCTTCTTTTTTTTTTTTTTTTTTTTTTACAAAAATAAATAATGCCATTGTCTTTGTATAGCCAGACTGCATATTATACCAAATTTCATAAAAGTCGAACGATATTTAAGTATCGACCAATCAGAAATCTCTATTTGGCGGCCATCTTGAATCGTTATTCTGTTTTTTTTTTTTTTTTAATTGTTTATAATGAGTGCTGTCATGGTATCATTTCTCCCATCAATATCCATAATCAGATAGAACAAACGCTATTACAGGATATGTTTTAATAAAGTTTAACATTGAAGCGGGACGGGACGGGACGGACACGCGAACACTATTTATTAGATTTTTACCTGTGAAATATTGAGAATTATTCATTCTATCAAAATGATATTTTGAAAAATATCACTTTTTCTGATTTGACCAATCAGAACACTGCTTAAAAACGACAATGCGGAAAGTAAAGATTTGAAATTATAGGATGTATAATGTAAGATAGAATATAGGCCATATAACGTCACAATTTTGCGTACATTTGTAAGCCACTGACAAGGGACTACAATGGATTCTGGGAGAGATTGAGCTGCCTCGGTATATTTTACTATGGAATGTAATGAACAGAATATTTAACAGTATCTTCAGTAATACCAAATATATTTCATTCGTGTTGCTAATACTTTTTTTAAAAATATCAAATAATTAGCCACATTCATAAAATATAGTTGGTATTACTGAAGACACTCCTCTATACCACCATCCCCCACCATTTCATGGCGGGGGTATAAAAATAGCAATTAGGCTTAAGAAACTGAATCCCAAATCCGCTGCTGGCAGCGGATTCGTTATTCGAATCCCCAATCACATATAATAAGAAAAATACTTATATGTAAGTGAATCTCTAATCCACGGCTGAAACGGATTTGTCATTTGAATCTAATCGTCAAAATGTCAATAAAAAGAAACATAATTTAAACCTAAAAAACTGAATCCCCAATCCGCTGCTGGCAGCGGATTCGTTATTCGATATCCCCAATCCGCTGCTGGCAGCGGGTTCGTTATTCGATATCCCCAATCACATATAATAAGAAAAATACTTATTTGTAAGTGAATCTCTAATCCACGGCTGAAACGGATTTGTTATTTGAATCCAATCGTCAAAATGTCTATAAAAAGAAACATAATTTAAACCTAAAAAACTGAATCCCCAATCCGTTGCTGGCAGCGGATTCGTTATTCGATATCCCGAATCACATATAATAAGAAAAATACTTATATGTAAGTGAATCTCTAATCCACGGCTGAAACGGATTTGTTATTTGAATCCAATCGTCAAAATGTCAATAAAAAGAAACATAATTTAAACCTAAAAAACTGAATCCCCAATCCGCTGCAGCGGATTCGTTATTCGAATCCCCAATCCGCTGCTGGCAGCGGATTCGTTATTCGAATCCCCAATAACGAATAACGAATCCGCTGCTAACTTCAGCCCGCTTCAGTGTACAGTGTAATTTGTTGATACTATTTTAAGAATACATACTCAACGAGATTTCTGTGAAAGTTACACGTGCTTTACAAATATGTAGAACTCAATTTGGTAGTCCGTATACTGGATTTTAATCCTGATGATGTGACTTGCTCTGCTTCACTCAGTATATATAGAGACAACATTTGGTATGTTTGGTTTGTCTTTGTTTAACGTCCTTTTAACAGCCAGGGTCATTTAAGGACGTGCCAGGTGATAGATTTTGTCCAGATTGTCCGACTATTTCTCAGGTATGCCAGAAATGCTTGCGCTGTTTTCAGATTTCTCTCAATCGTAAGACGGATACATAGCAACTTTACTAGTTTCACTCAAAATTTGGCGTTTCAGTTGTCTACCATACATTCTGTATACAGTAAAACAAGGCATACCGAATCGAAAGTATTTGAATTAAAGAAAAAATGAAGTATTTCGAAACCAATACTTAAGTCATGATGAAGTGTACAAACAGTTTACAAGCGTTTTAAACCAAAAGTGTTTTTAATCGTTTATGTTAAACTTATTTACCATGTTTACAATTTACAACATGTACATGTACCACGCAATAAGTAAACAAAACATTTTGACAAATGTAAGCATATCTTTGATTTCTGGGTTGTACAGACTGACTGCTAGTTTGTCCCGGGAACATGTTCGTGCTAATAAGACAACAAACTACGACTTCACCCATCCACGGAGAGGAATGGCCATAGTAATCTCTAACGAAAAGTTCCAGTTACACGGACCCAGACCCTACGCCGATGTCGACATCACCAAGATGTGGAAAATGTTCAGAAAACTTCACTTTGATGTGTTGACATTTAAGGATCTGACTAAAGATCAGATTCTCCTTGTGTTGGAAAATGGTAGGTAAATGACTTTTCTAAATGAGTTGGTAGTAACATAAGTTTTGTGACTGAGTGGTAAGTAACAAGTTTTGTGACTGAGTGGTGAGTAACATAAGTTTTGTGACTGAGTGGTTAGTAACATAAGTTTTGTGACTGAGTGGTGAGTAACACAAGTTTTGTGACTGAGTGGTGAGTAACATAAGTTTTGTGACTGAGTGGTGAGTAACATATGTTTTGTGACTGAGTGGTGAGTAACATAAGTTTTGTGACTGAGTGATTAGTAACATAAGTTTTGTGACTGAGTGGTGAGTAACACAAGTTTTTCGACTGAGTGGTGAGTAACATATGTTTTGTGACTGAGTGGTGAGTAACATAAGTTTTGTGACTGAGTGATTAGTAACATAAGTTTTGTGACTGAGTGGTTAGTAACATAAGTTTTGTGACTGAGTGATGAGTAACATAAGTTTTGTGACTGAGTGGTTAGTAACATAAGTTTTGTGACTGAGTGGTGAGTCACATAAGTTTTATGACTGAGTGGTTAGTAACATAAGTTTTGTGACTGAGTGATGAGTAATATAAGTTTTGTGACTGAGTGGTTAGTAACATAAGTTTTGTGACTGAGTGGTTAGTAACATAAGTTTTGTGACTGAGTGGTGAGTCACATAAGTTTTGTGACTGAGTGGTGAGTAACATAAGTTTTGTGACTGAGTGGTGAGTCACATAAATTTTGTGACTGAGTGGTGAGTAACATAAGTTTTGTGACTGAGTGGTGAGTAACATAAGTTTTGTGACTGAGAGGTTAGTAACATAAGTTTTGTGACTGAGTGGTGAGTAACATAAGTTTTATGACTGAGTGGTGAGTAACATAAGTTTTGTGACTGAGTGGTTAGTAACATAAGTTTTGTGACTGAGAGGTTAGTAACATAAGTTTTGTGACTGAGAGGTTAGTAGCATAAGTTTTGTGACTGAGTGGTGAGTAACATATGTTTTGTGACTGAGAGGTTAGTAACATAAGTTTTGTGACTGAGTGGTTAGTAACAAGTTTTGTGACTGAGAGGTTAGTAACAAGTTTTGTGACTGAGCGGTTAGTAACAAGTTTTGTGACTGAGTGGTTAGTAACATAAGTTTTGTGACTGAGTGGTTAGTAACACCAGTTTTGTGACTGAGTGGTTAGTGACATAAGTTTTGTGACTGAGTGGTTAGTAACATAAGTTTTGTGTCTGAGTGGTGAGTAACATAAGTTTTGTGACTGAGTGGTTAGTAACATAAGTTGTGTGACTGAGTGGTGAGTAACATAAGTTTTGTGTCTGAGTGGTGAGTAACATAAGTTTTGTGACTGAGTGGTTAGTAACATAAATTTTGTGTCTGAGTGGTGAGTCACATAAGTTTTGTGACTGAGTGGTGAGTCACATAAGTTTTGTGACTGAGTGGTTAGTAACATAAGTTTTGTGACTGAGTGGTGAGTAACATAAGTTTTATGACTGAGTGGTTAGTAACATAAGTTTTGTGACTGAGTGGTGAGTAACATAAGTTTTGTGACTGAGTGGTTAGTAACATAAGTTTTGTGACTGAGTGGTGAGTAACATAAGTTTTGTGACTGAGTGGTTAGTAACATAAGTTTTGTGACTGAGTGGTGAGTAACATAAGTTTTGTGTCTGAGTGGTGAGTAACATAAGTTTTGTGACTGAGTGGTTAGTAACATAAGTTTTGTGACTGAGTGGTTAGTAACATAAGTTTTGTGACTGAGTGGTTAGTAACATAAGTTTTGTGACTGAGTGGTTAGTAACATAAGTTTTGTGACTGAGTGGTGAGTAACATAAGTTTTGTGACTGAGTGGTTAGTAACATAAGTTTTGTGACTGAGTGGTTAGTAACATAAGTTTTGTGACTGAGAGGTTAGTAACATAAGTTTTGTGACTGAGTGGTTAGTAACATAAGTTTTGTGACTGAGTGGTGAGTAACATAAGTTTTGTGACTGAGTGGTTAGTAACATAAGTTTTGTGACTGAGTGGTTAGTAACATAAGTTTTGTGACTGAGTGGTGAGTAACATAAGTTTTGTGACTGAGTGGTTAGTAACATAAGTTTTGTGACTGAGTGATGAGTAACATAAGTTTTGTGACTGAGTGGTGAGTAACATAAGTTTTGTGACTGAGTGGTTAGTAACATAAGTTTTGTGACTGAGTGGTTAGTAACATAAGTTTTGTGACTGAGTGGTTAGTAACATAAGTTTTGTGACTGAGTGGTGAGTAACATAAGTTTTGTGACTGAGTGGTGAGTAACATAAGTTTTGTGACTGAGTGGTGAGTCACATAAATTTTGTGACTGAGTGGTGAGTAACATAAGTTTTGTGACTGAGTGGTGAGTAACATAAGTTTTGTGACTGAGAGGTTAGTAACATAAGTTTTGTGACTGAGTGGTGAGTAACATAAGTTTTATGACTGAGTGGTGAGTAACATAAGTTTTGTGACTGAGTGGTTAGTAACATAAGTTTTGTGACTGAGAGGTTAGTAACATAAGTTTTGTGACTGAGAGGTTAGTAGCATAAGTTTTGGGACTGAGTGGTGAGTAACATAAGTTTTGTGACTGAGAGGTTAGTAACATAAGTTTTGTGACTGAGTGGTTAGTAACAAGTTTTGTGACTGAGAGGTTAGTAACAAGTTTTGTGACTGAGCGGTTAGTAACAAGTTTTGTGACTGAGTGGTTAGTAACATAAGTTTTGTGACTGAGTGGTTAGTAACATCAGTTTTGTGACTGAGTGGTTAGTGACATAAGTTTTGTGACTGAGTGGTTAGTAACATAAGTTTTGTGTCTGAGTGGTGAGTAACATAAGTTTTGTGACTGAGTGGTTAGTAACATAAGTTGTGTGACTGAGTGGTGAGTAACATAAGTTTTGTGTCTGAGTGGTGAGTAACATAAGTTTTGTGACTGAGTGGTTAGTAACATAAATTTTGTGTCTGAGTGGTGAGTCACATAAGTTTTGTGACTGAGTGGTGAGTCACATAAGTTTTGTGACTGAGTGGTTAGTAACATAAGTTTTGTGACTGAGTGGTGAGTAACATAAGTTTTATGACTGAGTGGTTAGTAACATAAGTTTTGTGACTGAGTGGTTAGTAACATAAGTTTTGTGACTGAGTGGTGAGTAACATAAGTTTTGTGACTGGGTGGTGAGTAACATAAGTTTTGTGACTGGGTGATGAGTAACATAAGTTTTGTGACTGAGTGGTTAGTAACAAGTTTTGTGACTGGGTGATGAGTAACATAAGTTTTGTTACTGAGAGGTTAGTAACAAGTTTTGTGACTGGGTGATGAGTAACATGTTAGGGGTAGGAATTGACGTCATCAGGTAGTTTACACATGCTCTAGGCGAGAAAAATATCGTCGGTTCGGAGGTAGTTCAAACTTAGTAAAGGTATTTACACCGTCATGAATTAAACCAGTATAGGCCCAAAGAACCGGTTGTAACTGCGTTATTCTTTGACCAAACAGTCCAGTTTTCGCCTGTTTAGTTTTTTCAAACACTCTAGACAAGTGCGATTTTCTCTGTAGTCCCTATTTTCAGTCAGTTCCGAACACATTTGTTAAATTAGGATGCAGATAAAGTATCCATTCATGTTATATGAAATGGCCGACCATGAGTGCCGACGTATGCCTCTATTTTGACGTCGTGATATAATACGCCCGCTCCTGGGACGGACACCTAATCTCCATGTGACTCTGAGACGCACAACTAAACGGGATATTGTTGTCTCATGTACACCATGTTGCTGGACTACATGACGTTGCCCATGCCCCTGCATTATCAGAGCAATGGCTCTATCCCTTTCGGCTTCACTCAATCTCGGCATTTCGCTGAACAATCGATTCGCTTCGAAAAGAAATGTGTAACTGATCTGTACTGTTTCAATGTTCGATTTGTAATGATGCCCAGGATGCATGCTTTCTGGACAAATCTTCTCAAAGCATGCAGCGTCGAGCGGGGTCACCGTCAACTATTTTAACTGAAGAACATGTACAGTTTACAGTGCACGGAGACAGCTCAGTGTGAAATTCAATTGAATTTAGACCACGTGTCTCAAAGTTATATAAAAAAAACCGAACTTGCGTTCCTTTTTTTCGCTAGTATATATAGTTACCATTTTGTCACATAGAAGTACAGGTAAACATGATTTTTACTCACAGTCAGTCAGAGGTTGACAAAGAGACCTTTTGGTCTTAAAACGTTACAACGACAATCGTACGCATTGTTATGTATACTGTTTGTGTAAAGATAAATCTTGTATATAAATGGGACTGTATGCTTCAAATGGTGATTTTGGCATGGACGTTAGAAATTTCCTTTTCTGATTCTTCTGCACATGCAGAGTCAGTTGTGATTTTTTCTTGTCATACTGGAATATCTTAGAAAGAAGACAAGATTTGTATCTAATATGCAATATGTCATGTGTGCGTGTGAGCAATTTACGTAAATATTACAAACATTTGTAAAATGCCAAATTATTGGGCAATATATATATTTATACAAATGTATTTCAAGATAGCGATTTCATATAACATGAGTACTTCATATGCATCCTAATTTAACAAATGTGTTCGAAACAGACTGAAAATAGGAACGATCGTACGTAAGTACCGAGAAAATCGGACTTGTCCGGAGTGTTTGAAAAAAACTTAAGTAGGAGAAAACTTGACTGTTTGGTCAAAGAACAATGCAGATACAACCGGTACTTTGGGCATATGATGGTTTATATGTGTCGCCTTTCATGTCCCCCGGACTACTCAAACTTGCCGGTACACAAATTCGCACATTAGTGTATCGGTCGATTCCCCTTTTGGTTCTAGCTTTCACATGGAAAAGGTGGCTATACTCGGCACTGCCAATCTCTATTACTGTTTAAACTTACCACTCTTCATCATGTTCCCACAGCTGCCAAACAGACGGATTACCACCACCAGTCCGACTGTTTCGCATGCGTTATCGGTTCTCATGGAGAGGAGAAGTTCCTGAAATACTCTTCGCCCCACAAAAGAGAGCACGTCATTTACGGAACGGACAAACACGTGAGCACAAATAAACTCACTGGTCTGTTTAGTGACAGTCAATGTCCTGGACTTCGGAACAAACCGAAACTATTCTTTATTCAGGTATGTCTATGTTATAGTAGGAAGGAGCAATGAAAAAGGGTCTCGAACTAGCGACCTCTGTCGCTCTAAGTGTTACTGCTACTAAACTAAAAATAAATTCTCGCTAGCTTGACAAACAATGTAGTCAGATGACTTTTGTTCTCCACGTTTACACTGTTATACAAATTCATTTCCTATTTTGAAAACGTATGGTTTTGCTACTGATTTATGTACTATAAAAGTAATGACGATATTGTTATTTATTTGTGATGTAGATTTTTTCCCTTTGCAGGCTTGTAGAAATTATTCTTCTCCATCTAGGCCTAATGAATCCGGCTTTGATTTTGGAATCGACGTCAACATCACTTCCTGTCAATCCCCGACTCACCCTCCTGTATTTGCATTATTTGAACCCCGAGGGACACCTAAACGTGGCGCGGGTCCCAGTCACGGTTCAGTAAACGTACAGGAAGCTAGCAAAACAGCAGGAAACATTTGTGAATTAAATGAGAACAAAGGTGGTAAAGATACAGGTTTCAGTGAAAGCACGAACGTTATTCGGAACAAAATATCACCAATGAAAGATGAAATGGGTCTGTCATTGCCAAAAGACAAAGAAATGAGTCCAACATCGACTAAAGGCAATGAAATGAGTCAAACATTGCCTACAGACAAAGAAATGAGTCAAACATTGCCTACAGACAAAGCAATGAGTCAAACATTGCCTACAGACAAAGCAATGAGTCAAATATTGCTTACAGACAAAGCAATGAGTCAAACATTGCCTACAGACAAAGCAATGAGTCAAATATTGCCTACAGACAAAGCAATGAGTCAATCAGTGCAGAAAATCAATGAAATGATTCAAACGTCGACTAAAGACAAAGGTATGATTAAAACAGAAGATAACACAATCAATCCGACATCTAAAAATAAAGAAGTGACTGATGTTAAAGAATCATTTACACAGCAAACTGTCGACGATGTAGAATTTGGGAGCACTCGACCAACGTTCAGCTTGTCGAAGATGTTGAATTTTAACACATCTATTGATGAACAGCTGTCTCCGATTTGCAGACCAAATTTTATGATAATGTACTCGAGTCCAGAAGGTAAATATGTATATAAATATTTGTATTGAAAGACATGTTAAAACGTATAAGTATTGTCTGGAGTGTCTCCGTATACCGTTTCAATTATACAAAGCTTCACCAGAAGTATACTATCTTTTACAATGTTTCGGTCAATCTGTCTAGTTCAAAAGTAGCATATATTGTTAATTGGTGTTAAGGGTGGAGTTCTGTATAAATGAATATTGGCATACAGCTCTCTCGTAAGAATGTACATAAATGTGGAACTCGTTCAGTGTTACCTGAACGGGTCTAGTCAAACGGTGAATTCTAGAAGTATTTCCGACATTGTTCCAGTCTGTTTTGTGAAAGTTCCAGTCTGTTTTGTGAAAGTTCCAGTCTGTTTTGTGAAAGTTCCAGTCTGTTTTGTGAACTGTATTTGGCAAAGGTGGAAATATGTTATAAATACCCGTTCCTATTGTTATCATTACAGGTATGTTTTCGATAGGTAGGCCAGTCAGAGACGGTCCCAGTGAACGTAATCCAGTCGCAGGTGGCTTTCTACTGCACTCCCTTTACTCGGTTGTTGTCCGGGAGAATCTGTTTTTTCGGCAAAAACATCCGGACGGCCTGGATATGCTGGATGTGTTCACTCGAGTCAACGATTTCGGCGTGAAGAATATTCTATCTACAATAGAAATAAGCAACGGAAGCGAAGAGGACAGACAAAAGCGAAATGTGATGTCTCCGTTCACTTTAGAACATCGGCTTGTAAATGACGTCATATTTAAATGTAAAGATGTAGTGCAATCTTGAATGTTTGCAGTGTAACAGCAGGGAACCCAACGGTGTGAGGTTAGGGCTGTAACAGCAGGGAACCCGACGGTGTGAGGTTCGGACTGTGGCATTAGGGGCCTTGACGGTTTGGGGTTCGGACTGTAACATTAGGGACCTTGACGGTGTGAGGTTCGGACTGTAACATTAGGGGCCTTGACGGTGTGAGGTTCGGACTGTAACATTAGGGGCCTTGACGGTGTGAGGTTCGGACTGTAACATTAGGGGCCTTGACGGTGTGAGGTTCGGACTGTAACATTAGGGACCTTGATGGTGTGAGGTTCGGACTGTAACATTAGGGGCCTTGACGGTGTGAGGTTCGGACTGTAACATTAGGGGCCTTGACGGTGTGAGGTTCGGACTGTAACATTAGGGACCTTGACGGTGTGAGGTTCGGACTGTAACATTACGGGCGTTGACGGTGTGAGGTTCGGACTGTAACATTAGGGGCCTTGACGGTGTGAGGTTCGGACTGTAACATTAGGGGCCTTGACGGTGTGAGGTTCGGACTGTAACATTACGGGCGTTGACGGTGTGAGGTTCGGACTGTAACATTAGGGGCCTTGACGGTGTGAGGTTCGGACTGTAACATTAGGGACCTTGATGGTGTGAGGTTCGGACTGTAACATTAGGGGCCTTGACGGTGTGAGGTTCGGACTGTAACATTAGGGGTCTTGACGGTGTGAGGTTCGGACTGTAACATTAGGGGCCTTGACGGTGTGAGGTTCGGACTGTAACATTAGGGGCGTTGACGGTGTGAGGTTCGGACTGTAACATTACGGGCGTTGACGGTGTGAGGTTCGGACTGTAACATTAGGGGCCTTGACGGTGTGAGGTTCGGACTGTAACATTAGGGACCTTGACGGTGTGAGGTTCGGACTGTAACAGTAGGGGCCTTGACGGTGTGAGGTTCGGACTGTAACATTAGGGGCCTTGACGGTGTGAGGTTCGGACTGTAACATTACGGGCGTTGACGGTGTGAGGTTCGGACTGTAACATTAGGGGCCTTGACGGTGTGAGGTTCGGACTGTAACATTAGGGACCTTGACGGTGTGAGGTTCGGACTGTAACATTAGGGGCCATGACGGTGTAAGGTCCAGACTGTAACATTAGGGGCCTTGACGGTGTGAGGCTCGGACTGTAACATTAGGGGCCTTGACGGCGTGAGGTTCGGACTGTAACATTAGGGGCCTTGACGGTGTGGGGTTCGGACTGTAACATTAGGGGCCTTGACGGCGTGAGGTTCGGACTGTAACATTAGGGGCCTTGACGGTGTGAGGTTCGGACTGTAACATTAGGGGCCTTGACGGCGTGAGGTTCGGACTGTAACATTAGGGGCCTTGACGGTGTGAGGTTCGGACTGTAACATTAGGGGCCTTGACGGTGTGGGGTTCGGACTGTAACATTAGGGGCCTTGACGGTGTGAGGTTCGGACTGTAACATTAGGGGCCTTGACGGTGTGAGGTTCGGGCTGTAACATTAGGGACCTTGACGGTGTGAGGTTCGGACTATGAGGTTCGGACTGTAGCACACGCAAGGGCGTTGACGTGTCCCGATTCACCCTACAGTCCGAAAGTTTGTTTAAGCACGATATGTGAACCGCTGTGAGACGGCCATGTTGCTATGGTATAGCGGTGTATTAAACTCATAAGTATTATCATTATCAATCCGCTATCGAATGAGAACGATCAGTATTCCTCACAGCCGATTTCTTCAAAGACAACAACCATGAAAACGCCCCGGTTACCTTGACCCAGGCATCTTCATTGACACGTTACACGGCGTAATGTTTATTGACATTAATTAAGCCTTGCTCATAAGTATTACAAACTATTACAATATCAAAGGCATTTGAACATATATAATATACAAGTATTGTAAATATTTACCAATAAATCATATTGTACAAGATTTGCCAATTGACTGGTTAGCGGACAGTTGAATATTTATATTGGTACTATATAAAGTATTATTATTTGAAATGGCTGTGGAACAAATTAACAGACTATAATCATACAAGGAGTAATAGACTGGACATAATGAATTAAACACCACGGGGCATGTAACCATGGTTATGGGGGAAGGGCTTGTTTATTATATCATAGAAGTACTTAATCTTTATCACACAGCTCCCTAGCTCCTACAGAAACGTTGTTACATGCCCCTTTGTGTTTAATCAGCTTGCCGGTTACAGCGGCATGTCTGTGGTTAAACATTTAGTGTGATCATTAAGTTGACTGTAATGATAAAGTTGATTAAAAAAACTCTTAACAACAGAACATTCCAATAGCATTCCTTTTAAACGTTTTACGTAAATTAACATAGATTGGGTAAGTTAAAATACAACAAGACTCTTTTGGGTGGCCGGGTGGCACAGTGGTAACTAACTCGCCTTTCATGTATGCGGCCAGGGTTTAACTCCCCGATCGGACGTGAAGAGGTATGGGATTAATACAAACATAGCATTAGAGGTATGGGATTAATACAAACATAGCATTAGAGGTATGGGATTAATACAAACATAGCATTAGAGGTATGGGATCAATACAAACATAGCATTAGAGGTATGGGATCAATACAAACATAGCATTAGAGGTATGGGATCAATACAAACATAGCATTAGAGGTATGGGATCAATACAAACATAGCATTAGAGGTATGGGATCAATACAAACATAGCATTAGAGGTATGGGATCAATACAAACATAGCATTAGAGGTATGGGATCAATACAAACATAGCATTAGAGGTATGGGATCAATACAAACATAGCATTAGAGGTATGGGATCAATACAAACATAGCATTAGAGGTATGGGATCAATACAAACATAGCATTAGAGGTATGGGATCAATACAAACATAGCATTAGAGGTATGGGATCAATACAAACACAGCATTAGAGGTATGGGATCAATACAAACACAGCATTAGAGGTATGGGATTAATACAAACACAGCATTAGAGGTATGGGATTAATACAAACACAGCATTAGAGGTATGGGATCAATACAAACATAGCATTAGAGGTATGGGATCAATACAAACATAGCATTAGAGGTATGGGATTAATACAAACATAGCATTAGAGGTATGGGATTAATACAAACACAGCATTAGAGGTATGGGATTAATACAAACACAGCATTAGAGGTATGGGATTAATACAAACATAGCATTAGAGGTATGGGATTAATACAAACATAGCATTAGAGGTATGGGATTAATACAAACATAGCATTAGAGGAACATTCGTGTTTGGATAAAGTTACCTTTAAGCTTAATAATGTGTGAAAACCCTTTCCCGTTATCAACCTAATGGATTTTAACCAGTATTTAATTGTCACTTTCGGGTAACTTGTGCAACTTAGAAATTGTGGTGATTTAAATTTTGATTTGCATTGTGACCACCAAAATGATAGTCCAGTATGTACGTGTTCAGATAAATTCAAACAGTCTCTTTTTTTATAGACTGTCACCTTTACAATGATTCGCGGACTAAGTTTAACTCACTCAGTAATTATCCCTTTGACCATAAGCATATCGATATTGTCAACATTTTACGTGTCCGTCCTACTTATGACGGTAAAACAAACAGAACATTGATTTCTGCTTCAATATAATATGTATAACATTACTTTATAGTGAAATCCAAACGCCTTAATTTTTACAAGATCTAGAAAACCATATTGACAGAAAATAATTTTCTATGAAATATATAATCTTAATATAATCTTATATGTTGTGAAAATCCAGTTGAACATGGTTGTAAATCTATTTGATTGATATGTAATAAACATATATAAATTAATTTAATTGTTTTTGTTCTCTATTCGTCACTTTACTTTTTGTAAGAGTACACATCGGGTTAATTTTTTCAGTTTCAACAAAATTTTATTGACTTTCAAAATGTAAAAGGGATCGGACATCAGACTTTGCCTATGTAGGTCCTTTCCATATTATTACAATCAAAATTAATATTTACATGCATTTTTAGCAGTGGTACCACTATCACAAGTAAAGGGAGAAAACTCCAAATAAGCAATGCACATACAGTATTGGAAATAACAAAATGTGATTTTTCGTCCCCTTTTTAAATTGGAGATTGCAGAAATAGACAAAACATTCCATATTAACGACAAATAACGCCAAATCAGCACAATTGATCAAATCTGATATTTAATTATTTTGTATGTGTTATGTATGTGTTATGTATGTGTTATGTATGTGTTATGTATGCGTTATGTATGCGTTATGTATGTGTTATGTATGTGGTATATATGTGGTATGTATGTGGTATGTATGTGGTATGTATGTGGTATGTATGTGGTATGTATGTGGTATGTATGTGGTATGTATGTGGTATGTATGTGGTATATATGTGGTATGTATGTGGTATGTATGTGTTATGTATGCAGGGTGTTACATGGTACATGTATATTCATGTTTGTACGTCCCTGGTGTATGTACCCACGAACCATCGGTCATATATGAAAATTGTATTAAATGCCATATATTCAGATCAATATAAACTCATATTTTGCATATGATGTTTAAATAACTTTTATTTGAAATTATATTTCAATATTTTCCCAACCCAATTACACAGTTGAAAATAAGCCTTGAAAAGCTAAAGTAAAGGTATGTTAAAAAATAATCCCTGGATGCAAAGACTCTGCTCAACCTGTAATTCATTTGATGGTGAATTGCATTTCTGTTTCTAATTGTCCTATGGACCAATTGGTTAAATCCAAGTTCTATTTCCAGATTGTGGATATTTTTGATCCAACTGAGTCCTCTAGGCCCTAATTCCACACAAATACGAATATAACACTTCAGACATGTCATTAGAGGTGAAGAAGACAGGCCTGAAGCCTAGCTCATTTTGATCATGCTTAGCCATCAAATGACATTTATTACAATTTTTTAATACAAAAATGCTAATAAAGCTGAATTGAATTATATACTCGGACTCATATACATACTCTGTGGCTGTATACAACATACCAGAGACATATAATATACATATAATATACTAGGGACTTCGGTTAAAAATTTAAAAAATAAAAAAAAAAAATATGAAAACCGCTTATATAGATTAAGAAAGTCATCCAAAGTCAACAATAAACATTTTCTTGGACGCCATCTATATCGCCATCTAGGCCTAGCGATAACTGAAGTCTCTGAACATACCGTCGATACACTATCACACAATATACGCCTCATACACTGTATCTACATACTCGTCCTACACATAGACCTCTCCTTTATATACTTAATGTAAAATGTATATATTTGGTGTCCGTGGTTAGAGGGTGAATTATCAAAAAACCATGACACAATGAGAAATAATCCACAAAAATGTCACCATTGAAAGCTGCGAAGCGGGCCATCATTGGCATATGTACACACAAACAAAATGCTGGCTTCTGATTGGTGGATGTTCGTTCTATTTACATACATTGATATATAGGCCTTATGCACCAAACGGCCTAACTTTTCAACATCAATTTTGTCTTATAGCTAGTGCTATATAGTTAATGTAGACCGATAATTATTTGGATCATAGTTTGTACTTTTGAAGCTTATCAGTTAGTCAGTTCCGCAAAAGATACTCCCATTTAAATGTGCCATATTTTTCTCGACGGGGAATTAGCTCAAGTGGTAGAGCGCTCGCTTAGCATGTGAGAGGTACCGGGATCGATACCCGGATTCTCCAAATTTTTTTCCTTACTTTATTTTTTTTCAATTAAGATTATCAAACACACTAACAACAATTACAGACATTTTAGGATATTTCAAATCAATTTTTAAATCATAATTTGAATCCAATATATATTCCTTATTTTCATGAAGATATACTATATATATGCAAACACCTATAAATATATTTAAAAAAACCTTAATTGGTAATAGTCTAAAAATTGTAGTATATCAATATATGAAAAAAAGCCACTTTATTCTGACAAAACCAGTTAAGGTCGAGTCTATTACCATCTCGGACACTACATATGCCAGTGCTAGTACGCTTCACATTGGTCATTAGTCTGATGAAGGTGACAGTGTAGTCATCGTAACGTCACACTCATAAATATCATCTTGGTTATGGTATATCAGGCGCGGATCCATATAACTGCTATCACATTTAGCAACCTGAAAATTAATTATTCTTTTCCAGAAAATAACAGGAATGGTTATTCAGATTCTATATAATTATGTTCACGAGTGCAATTATATATCCGATGTGGTCTAGTGGTTAGGATTTCTGGTTTTCACCCAGACGGCCCGGGTTCAATTCCCGGCATAGGAACATTTATTTTTGATTAATGTCTAACAAGTATTTTTACCAAGCCAATGAATATTAAGCATAATAAATAAGTTATTTGATTAATAAAAAAAAAATTATAATAAAAAAATATAGCTTACTGTAAAAAAAAAAAGCGCTTAGAAACAGATTTGATAATCCAATTATTTCAAATGATTTTTACTTGTCCGGTTAATTCCTTTTAACATTGTTCAAAGTTTTGCATTGTTTGTTAAACATTTTGTTACATGTACATTGTTTTGGTTGGTTTGTAATATTAGTTTGTGTATTTGCTGTAGTTACAATGCATATGTAGTTGATGTCCGTTATATACATGTATTACAATGTAGTATGTCGACTGCGGATAATGGATATAAATGATCTGTTGTTGATGCTGTTAGTTTGAATTTTCTTTTAATATTTATATTTGACTTCGTTATAAGTGTTATATGGACACATTCCTCTAATCGGTGTCAAATTCCCGATTCAAACAGAAAAATACTTCCGAAATTTAATAGAAATGATATTTACAAAAATAATGTAAAAATCGATAAAACATCGAAAAAATATGCCTAAATAAAGATTTACAGAGAAATTTTTGAGAAAATGCAATTCAAAGAAGACTTCGTGAGGCGGAAGCAGCATTTCTCTGTCCTAGTTTCAAACTTTGAAAACTTGACAGAAGTACTTCGCCATTATGAACCTCTAACATAGTTTTAGTAGGATACATTTAAAACGAACCGGTTTACATTGTGATCTGTATCTCAAAGATACATCATCTGTCGGAACTGTATAATATTGGAGGACAAATATAGATATATTGAACCATTCAGCATATAGAGATCATGTAAGTATATCCACATGTGAGTATATATCCGATGTGGTCTAGTGATTAAGATTTCTGGTTTTCACCCAGACGGCCCGGGTTCAATTCCCGGCATCGGAACATCTATTTTTTTCATAATGTCGAACAAGTATTTTTACCATGTCAAAATACACAAACCAATCTACAAACCAAACAAAACAATGTACATATACTATGCAAGATATTAAGAAGTAATGCAAAACCTTGAACACTGTTTAAAAGGGATTAACCAAAAAAGTAAAAATCATTTGAGAGATTGAATTATCAAACCTCTGTTTTAACCTATTTTACAATAAACTGTTATTTTTTCAATATCTTATTTAAAATTAATTATTGAAAAATAATTAAAATTATTAATCGTACCAATAACATAATAAACGAATCTACATTAATATTTGTCAAAGACGTGATTTACCGAGTACAAATGCAAGTGTACTATAATGATATTCTATATTTCATTGTATATACATGTATGTTTCTTCAAACATCAAACTACGAGCGAGAATGGGGAAAATGAACAGAAAGGGGAGATAACTATTAAACAAATATACTTTCTTCGGGACTTTCAAAAATATTTCATATATTGAAGTGGTATTATATTGTTTCAACTTACAACAGTGAATTATTATCGTATTAGTTCAGGTGATAAAACAGCAATAGTAGTTATAGAAGCGTTTCTTTGTCCTAGTTCCAAACTTTGAATACTTGACAGTGAGAGGTTACTATAGTCTGTCAGAATTACCTCGCCATTATGGACCTTTAACATAGTTTGAGTAGGATACATTGGTGTTTTTAAAACGAACCGGTTTACATCGTGATCTGTATCTCGAAGATACATTATCTATGGGATCTGTATAATACTGGAGGACAAGTATAGATATATTGAACCCTTAAGCATATAGAGATCATGTACACGTGTGAGGATATATCCGATGTGGTCTAGTGGTTAGGATTTCTGGTTTTCACCCAGACGGCCCGGGTTCAATTCCCGGCATCGGAACATATATTTTTTTTTTTATTAATGTCGAACAAGTTTTTTTACCATGCAAACATCTAAGCAAACATCAGAAATAATATATTGAATAAAAAATAAATTAATCAATTAATGAAATATTAAAAAAAAAAACCCCAGCTAGTTTTGAGAAACGTTACAAACAGAGATTTGATATAACAGTCTACTAAAGTCAGAGAATATATGAATGAACATCTCAAGAAAAAAAGATTTTGATTACGTAGACGATTGCCATCATCTACCCGGATTTGACTTCATATTTTAAGTGTCGTCGGTGAAGCATAAGACGCTTACACCTCCTGATCGACTGGTCTTAATCTTCTGTTTTTAGACGGCTCCAGGCAGGTCTATTTTTTATTGATATTCTGCCCTCGGTTAATTTATTTTGGAATTTGAACTACGGTTTCGCTTTTATGACGGATTTTTAACCCTACTCTTTTTTCAACATTTCAACCACACAAGGGCATTATATATCGGTCGCTTTATGACATATCGGTAAATTGTTTCCGCGTAAAAAGGTAAAGTTCAATATATTCCTGTACAGTCTCTGGTATTGTTGTTGGTTATGTAGACGTCTACACATTCCACATAAATTTGATTGTAATACTTCACTAATACTTTCAGAAGAGAAATATTTCTACTACTGAAAATATTGTTTTTGTACTTGTCAAAATCGTGGGATAACCTTTGAATATGATCTACCAGCGACTTCATGGTCTTAAAATCTTTTGTGTCCAAACGATAGGTAGAATTTGTATCGACTATCAAGCACACCAAAACAGTCCCTTTTCATTCTCAAGTCGGCTGTGACATTCCACACTGCCTTCAGTTCCCCTTGACGATCAAGTCCTGAATAGCTTTTAAGTTTCCACATTTTCCATATATGTCCACGTTGATACCGTACTTACGAAGCTTCTTAATATATTCTAACCTTTCAGATGGAATAGAAAATGAGTGAAGAAGGTTACTGCAGTTTTTGTTTTTTTGCTTTCAGTATATTATCTACATGTATTGCACTGTCGTGGTAGGGCAACTGATTTTTTGAGAATTGGCCGTGCACTACCGTGGAATCACAATCTCGTCTATATGTCATTGTCCAGTTGATTAAGTTTCGATAGAAATATTTATAACTATTCAATCTTGTAGGAGGTTCGTGTTCGAAAATGACCCATACCTGTCTCCTTTTTAATTTCTTCTGACAGCGATTTAAAATCAAAGACCGGAATAAAACAGCATCTGCCTGTCTGATGTTCTTGCGTTGTCGAAAATGAAAACTGGATAAAACAAATTGAAAATTGTTGACGGTAACACTGTGTGTATACAAAGAGCACACAGGATAGGCAGGTCTGCACGTGCGCCTGGTGACGATGATTGGCATGTAGACATGAAGCCCCGCCCACTTATTGCAGACAGTAGATATAATGGTGACATTGAACGAATCCTGACTGAGGTCAATTTAGGGAATGATACATGCTTTGAGATCGGTAGGGACTATCCGAAATAAATGCAGTTAGTAAGGAAGAACTTTTTGGGTAACTGAGACTGGCAAAAATGAATATGAAAGAGGCGAAAATTGTATATCCAGCTAAGCTAGTAATAAATGGCAAGGTTGTAAAGGATGCATTACCAGAGTGGCACAGAGTACTTCAGCGGTGGGCTACAGTAGATTGGTCGAACGGACTAGTGGGTGGACCACTAGCAGGCGAAGCCAGCAAAGGGGACAGAGGAAAGTAACAAGCTCAACAATGATTTCTATGAAAATATTTCCTATGAAATGACATACTTTTGTTTAAATTTACGAATAAATATGTAATGTTCGTAATCCCCCAAATACTCTCCATGTTAGTCAATGCTGGTTCTAACGAACGTGTTCGTTATGTACACTTCTTGAAATTGATTGTAGTTGTAAGATGCACAAGTCATTTGAGACTTTTGGTTTTAAAAAACGTAAATAGAATGCATATAAATACTATACATATATATTTTCTGTAAATCAAAAATACAAAAATAGCTGATTTCCTCAGAAATGATAACGTGTGTATACGAAGATCTTAACCACTTCAAATCCAACAAATGCTACCTGAAAACCCAATACTTAGAAATATTAAGTGTTGTATTCCATCTTTCAATCTGAAAACTAACATTGACAAAATCATAGCAATATATACATTCTGTAAGCAGAATACAACAATACAGTTATACTTTATCCCTTTAGAGAACAGGTCCGACCCCACTCACTATCCTTTATAAGGTGTACACGTACCTAGTAATTATCCTAGTCGTGTAATAAGTACACACCACGTATACTTGGTAATTATCCAAGTCGTGTAATAAGTATACACCACGTATACTTGGTAATTATCCAAGTCGTGTAATAAGTATACACCACGTATACTTGGTAATTATCCTAGTCGTGTAATAAGTATACACCACGTATACTTGGTAATTATCCTAGTCGTGTAATAAGTATACACCACGTATACTTGGTAATTATCCTAGTCGTGTAATAAGTATACACCACGTATACTTGGTAATTATCCTAGTCGTGTAATAAGTATACACCACGTATACTTGGTAATTATCCAAGTCGTGTAATAAGTATACACCACGTATACTTGGTAATTATCCTAGTCGTGTAATAAGTATACACCACGTATACTTGGTAATTATCCTAGTCGTGTAATAAGTATACACCACGTATACTTGGTAATTATCCTAGTCGTGTAATAAGTATACACCACGTATACTTGGTAATTATCCAAGTCGTGTAATAAGTATACACCACGTATACTTGCGCTAGTTTTTTTTATCCTTTATTATTCATTTTACTTGACATACATTGTAGTGTCACTTTTAAAAAACAATAACTGATGTCTCTAAGGACACACTGGGCGCCTTGATGTGTTTTCCATAATTATGAATTTATAAAAGGTAAAATTATCAAAAGCTTTTTACAAACGTCTCGTGTTATAACCAAGGGGCTAAATAACACTGATTTCTATTATGAGAACAAAGCAAAGCCGTCACAAAACGTGTGTATGCCACAGGTTTACCCACTGTCCCGTGGCAATGCTATAGCTGTTGTAATTTAAAAAGGACGCGGCCGCTGAAAACATGTCCAAATGATAATTTGATATTCAAGATTAAATTATAGTTTATATACAACGAATTTGCTTCATGCCTTATTAATTACTTATTACCCTATAGTTTTTATTGTGTGTATACATGTTTTGTTTTTGCCATGTGTATGTGTATCGGTACATTTTGATATGTAAATGAGATAAGAAGGATGTGGTTGATTGGCCAATCAGCGTCCACTTTGGGGGTCACCCTGTTGGGGATTTTGCACCCCCCAGTATAGTTTTCTGTGCCTTGCAGCAAGGAAGTGTTCTGCGTTCCCACCCGCCATCCCCTGCAGCACCTTCTTTTTGTATATCTATGTTCACTATTGAGTATTATAATTCTATGTATACCTTATAGTTTTTTCAGCTATTTCAAGCTGAAGTCTCGTGTATAAGAGCTCCAGTAAACATGTGTCCTCCTACCTTGGGTTGTAGTTTTGGGTTACTCACTCATAACTGGGAAATAGTTTTATATGTTTAGGTTTTTAATTCATGGCTTTTAATTCATGGGGAATTTTGCCTCCAATATTATAATAGAATATATTCTATGACGGTATGCTCCAGCTTCTTTCATATCGTTGAGGGTCTAGCTAGCATATATAGCTTCTCTCATATCGTTGAGGGTCTAGCTAGCATATATAGCTTCTCTCATATCGTTGAGGGTCTAGCTAGCATATACAGCTTCTCTCATATCGTTGAGGGTCTAGCTAGTTATTGTATATTCTATTCTCATTCAGCATCTCCAGATTCGTTTTCAGAGTCTAGCAGCTTCTCTGGAAGCGTCCAGGGTCTAGTTGTTTCTCTGTATCCTTTGAGTCTCGATCTTGTAGCTGCTCTGCAGGGACACCTCAGAGTCAATTTGTTAAGGTTTTGGGATTGAGTGAGTAGCCCCTGATACGCCAAATGGTATGTCTTGTATATATTTATATATTACTGTAGTAAATAAACAGGTAAACTGTTCTTGTGTGTTTCGTTGTATATAAACCACTACAAACTGATATTTGTAAGTGCAAACATTTCAAAACACAAACTGCACACTACCTCCGTGCAACAGCTTTTCAGTCAATAAACAACTTCGGTTTTTAAGGCTCGTCACATAACGCTTTTGACAGGACACAAAAGCGAGTCCGTCCGCCATTTTCTCTTTTAACCGGTCATTCTCGAAAGCATCTACAGCACTGTCAGCCAATGGCAATGCAGATGTCAATCACCTGTCAATCTTTCCTTACACTATCTCGGTTACTCAATCGCAGGATTTCGCACACGTATTTACAAGCAATCCGCATCCAACAGCACTTAAAAAAACTTCACACATGATCAGATGAAAACGGTTTCAGGTTATCAAAATCCCAAATCCGTCAGCAATCAGTTCTGTAAAACACAGGAGCGTGATGACCCACCTCTCAGTCTGAATGGTAATCCAATACCTGTTGTTGAACAAGCCAAAATTCTCCAGATCCACCAAATTTTCAGAAATGCGAAATAACTTTCCTGTGGATAGCTGGACATCTTGTTATCTGAGGAAATGAGAGAGTCTACACTGCAGCCAAGAATGTTCTAGCCAAGCATCCCAGAACAATGACACTTCCACATACAGACATTGAACCGCCAATCTGTCATTCAGGATCATTGGCAGCGGTGATGATCTCTTGACACAAATAATGAACCATTCGAAATCAAGTCAAACGTTGGTGAAAGCCATCAAAAGTGAAAACGTCGTAGGATGGAAGAGGTCCTCATTCGACTTCCAACTGACCACACTTATCTTACATTTGATGATCGACACCTTGAATTTGTGACAAATACTTCTGAGTTACAAATATGAGAACTTTATTGTCTACTGTGGACTATTTGAAAAAGTTCGATCTTTTTTACGAAAATATGATTCCGTATCTTATTTTTCACACACCGTTATCATCATTTGATAACTTCCTATTAAGCATAAGTTTTTGTTTTGATACATCTGCACTATATTTACAACCCTTATACATGTCTATATATAAATAAAGACCATGACCATGCGTTTTTAACACCAACCATTTTAAAATTTCCGCTACCAAGCCAAATATTGATTGGCCCAAATGACCATAACTGTCGATTGACCGTTTAATATAAGCAATCAATCAATCAAAACCTCAGAAGATATGAAGGTCGGCTACTGCTGCTCATTATTACAATGTAGATGAAAAAACCCCTATATTAATGCAATACACAGCAAAAGTGTAATTATATCTATTTAATAATGGTATTATTTAACTTTCTTTCCGTTTTGTTAGCTCAAATAAATGGTGGTAGTATTTTGTTTTTGAATAAATAAAAAATGCATTAAAATAGTCTATACGGTAGCTACTGGTAAAATAGTGTGACCAAATGCCTCTTATTTAGAAGTTGGATGTCAACTTCGACACCTGTGGTAATGAATATGAAAAATAGCTCATATGGCTAAGAAAGTTTAACACATCGAAACACATTCAATGAAATATCATTATAGAAACTCTCGTGGTCCTATACTGGCTTCATATATGAAAGAGAATCTTAATTTAACTTAGAAATAACTATCGTGACAATTGTCGGAATGACCGATACAAATATCTTTTTGAAAACATTTCTAATTAGAGAGTTATTTTTTTTAACTCCACATTAAACCATTCTTTAAGCTGAAGTGATAATACCGATCGTCTTTTTCGCCACAACTCATGTTTAAAACACGAATTGCCTTTATGTACAAATTTTATTTGAGTCTCTCATTGATTTAGATTTAGCTATTAATAAACCCAGTGCTCTACCCGCTGATTTAGCCACGAATTTTGCCGTTATGTTAAAAGTTTAGTGTTCTGTTGACATAAGTCCCAGATATGTTTACTGACTACGTATTTCTAGGTTTAACTTTCCACAAGTAAAATGCTATTTATTTCTGTTAGAAACGATGGACGGAAATGTACAGTAGCTGCCTTACCAGCGTTGATATAAAACTTGGGCAAAGAAATACTGTTATAGCCATCATAGTTGTTTTTATTTTTCTAACACGAGTTCCCGTGTTTTCACCTGTACTCATCTGATAATAATTAGTCATTATCAATTAAAACACTATAATACCGTTCAATATTATCATCAATGCTATAAGAGGGTTGCATGGTAAAAATACTTCTAAGAAAAAAAGAAAAAAGATTGTTCCGATGCCGGGAATTGAACCCGGGCCGTCTGGGTGAAAACCAGAAATCCTAACCACTAGACCACATCGGATCTATACACAAACATGTATATACGTACACCTTCTTTATATGCTATATGGTTCTACATGTGTACATTTGTGTTTGATGATGTATCGTCAAGATACAGAACACGATGTAAACCGGTTCGTTTTAAAAACACAAGTGTATCGTACTCAAACTATCTTAGAGGTTCATCAGGGCGAGGTACTTCTGACAGACTATAGTTACATCTCACTGTCAAATTTTTGCAGTTTACACTTTGGTCTTCTGATTAATCATATGGAAACCATTTTTTTTCTTTTTAAACATTTAAACAGTTTAATTACATTTACTACAATAGACTTTATATGCCGATGCGGTTTAGTAATAAAACGGGACATGTATTCCATGTGATTTGTATTTAATTTTACACAGGCCAAATCAGTTGCTTTAACTATCAGCACAACGCTTTAACTGTGTATCGTTGGGGTATGACATAGTTTGTTTGTTTTCCCGTTTTATGGAAGCAAACAAGTTATGTTGTCACGTGAAGATTATGTATATAGGCAATAAGATTTCCATGTACCATCTAATCATAGACATCACCATGTGGTGTCCCTTCAAGTATGTTTACCTCACATTACAAACTATCTAGGACAGAGAAATACTACTTCAGCCACCTTTTTTATGCAATATAGCAACCTATACTCGTGTGGTGTTCATCAAATATTATCAATTGAAACAATATAATACGTGTTTCACCTGAACTCATATGATATTAATTAACTATTGTAAGTTGAAACAATAAAACACCATTTTAAAATACGAAATAAAGATGTAAACTCCGAAGAAATGTTGATGTTAAATAGTTTATATTCTCATGTGGTATTCATTAACTATGATCAATTAAAACAATATGATACAGTTTCATTATTTGAAATATTGATGAAAAAACCCGCGGAGAAATGATGTCTCATATTTCATCAGTTTATAAGTTATTTCACCTTCATGTTAATTTTTTCCATGATGTACCAAATGTATTCTCGTTCATGCTATAATGTATGTGGACATATATTTACAATGAAATATATATTATAATAAAGTGTTTGTATTCGGAAAATCACATCTTTGACAAATGATAATGTGGATTCGTGTATAATGTTATTGGTACGATTATTGTTTTACTGATATTTAATTGGGGTGGGTAAAGGAGATACCTATTATCAATATATTATATAATTACTTAGTTCCTGATTCTCATTTGGAGGACATGACATATCCTGAATTTCACTTAGAGGAAAAGACGCTCATTCTTCCGGAACACAATGTTTTATTTGATTGACATTTTCTCAAAAACTTCTGTGTAATTCTATATTTTGTGCATATATTTGCTGATGTTTTATCGATTTTGATACCAGTTTTGTAAATATGATTTGTTTTAAATGTCAGAAGTTTTGTTTTGAGGGATTTGTCCATCAATTTAACACTTATAACAAAGTGGAATATGAATATGAAAAAAAACTCAAACTAACAGCAACAACAACAGATGATTCATATCCATTATTCGCATTGAAACCAAACAAAACACTGTACATATTATAAGCAAGATATTTGACAAACAATACAAAACGTTGAACTATGTTTCAAAGAAATTAACCACAAAAGTAAATATGATTTGAAATGAATGAACTGTCAAACTACTGTTTCAAACATTTTTTTACAGTAAACTACTACCTTTTTTTTATTCAAATATCTTATTTCTGAGGCTTAATATTTATGTGTTTACTTATGTGTTGCAAGGTAAAAATACTTGTTCGACATTATAACAAAGAAATATGTTCCGATGCCGGGAATTGAACCCGGGCCGTCTGGGTGAAAACCAGAAATCCTAACCACTAGACCACATCGGATATATGCTCTGTATATTTTCCCTCCAGTATTATACTAGTCCCATAAATGAAGATTCGCCGAGATAAAAATCATGATGTATACCGGTTCGCTTTAAAAACACAAATGTATCCTACTCATAGAGGTCCATTATGACGAGGTACTTCTGACAGACTGTAGTTACATTTGTAAAAAAAATCATAATCAATGTGCTCTTAACAAGAGTTAAGATCTTCCACCTGAACTCCTATGGTAATAATTAAATAATGGAAGTGGAAACAATTTCATATCATTTCAATTTACGAAATATAAATTTAAAACCCCGAAGAAATGCTGATGTTAAATTGTATATTTGTATAATAGTTATCTCACCTATTTTTCATTTTCCCTATTTTCCCTCAGGGTTTGAAGTTTAAAGAAACATATTTACAATGAAATGGATATATACGTGAATATAATTACATGCTTACATACAGTGTATTTGTCCTGCAGTATTATACAGGTCCAACAGATGATGTATCGTTAAGATACAGACCACAATGTAAACTTGTTCGTTTTATCAAATGTATCCTACTCAAACTATCTTAGATGTTCATCATGGCGAGGTATTACTGAAAGACTATAGTACCATATCACTGTCAAATTTTCAAAGTTTGAAACTAGGGCAGAGAAATGCTGCTATTACCACAATAGCAGTTTTTATTCAACGTACTCTTAACCCTTGTTATGGTGTTTCACCTTAACTGTATGATAATGATTAACTAGTGTAAGTTGAAATGATTTAATGCCACTTCAATATATGAAATATATATGGAGACCCTGAAGAAATGTTGATGTTAAATAGTATATTTGTTTAATAGTTATCTCACCTTTCTTTCAATTTTACCATTCTCGCTCAAGGTTCGATGTTGGAGGAAACATATAATGCGAAAAAATGTTCATTTCAAATGTTTTCACTTTCCGGTTAATGCCTTTTAAATATTGTTCAAAGTTTTGTATTTTTTGTTAAACATCTTACATATTACATATACATTGTTTTGGTTGGTTTGTAATATTAGTTCGTGTATTTGCTGTAGTTACAATGCATTTGTCATTGATGTCCGTTATATATTACAATGTAGTATGTCAACTGCGGATAATGGATATGAATGATCTGTTGTTGATGCTGTTAGTTTGATTATTTAAAAAATATTATATTCCACCTCGTTATCAGTCTTATTTAGATGGACAAATCCCTCAGAATGGTCTCAAAATGGCTGCATTCCCGATGCAAGCAGAACAATAATTTCGACATTCAAAAGATATCATATTTACAAAAAACAGTATAAAAATCGATAAAACATCGTCAAAATATTTACAAGATATAGATTAATACAGAAATTTTCGAGAAAATGCAATTCAAATAAAACCCTGTGTTCCGGAAGAATGAGCGTCTTTTGCCTGGACACTTGTCATGTCATGTCAATCTAGGTCAAATCCAGAATATGTTATAACCTCCAAATGAGAATCGAGAACTAAGTAATCATGTAGTTTATTGATAATTGGTGTCTCCTATCCCCACACCAAGGAAATATCAGCATATCAATTATCGAAACGATAACATACATGTAGTCTCGGAATAAACATTATTATTTGTCAAAGATGTGATTTACCGGATACAAATACTATATAATTATTCTACATTTCATTGGAAATATGTTTCTTCAAACATCAAACCGTGAAGGAAAATAGGAAAATGGAAAGAAAGGTGAGATAACTTTTAAACAAATATAGTATTTAACATCAATATTTCTTCGGGGTTTCCATATATATTTTATGTATTGAAATGGTATCATATGGTTTCAACTTACAATAGTTAATCATTATCATACAGTTAAGGTGAAATACCATAACAAGGGTTGAGAGTACGTTGAATAAAAACTGCTATGGTGGTTACAGCAGCATTTCTCTGTCCTAGTTCCAAACTTTTAAAACTTGACAGTGAGATGTAACTATAGTCTGTCAGAAGTACCTCGCCATTATGAACCTCTAACATAGTTTGAGTAGAATACATTTAAAACGAACCGGCTTACATTATGATCTGTATCTCGAAGATACATCATCTATGGGACCTGTATAATACTGGAGGACAAATATAGATATATTGAACCCTTAAGCATATAGAGATCATGTACGTATATCCACGTGTGAGTATATATCCGATGTGGTCTAGTGGTTAGGATTTCTGGTTTTCACCCAGACGGCCCGGGTTCAATTCCCGGCATCGGAACATATATTTTTTTCATTAATGTCGAACAATTATTTTTACTATGGAAACATATAAGTAAACATATAAATATTAAACATCAGAAATAAGATATTTGAATAAAAAAATAAAACAACTAATTTATTAAATATTTCAATAAATAATAGCTAATTGTAAAAAAAGTTGGAAACAGAGGTCCGACAGTTCAATCATTGCAAATGGTTTTTACTTCTTTTCCGGTTAATGCCTTTTAAATATTGTTCTGTTTTGCATTGTTTCTTAAACAGTTTGTATATTATGTGTACATTGTTTTGGTTGGTTTGTAATATTAGTTTGTGTATTTGCTGTAGTTACAATGCATATGTAGTTGATGTCTGTTATATATTTCAATGTAGTATGTCGACTGCGGATAATGGATATGAATGATCTGTTGTTGATGCTGTTAGTTTGTTTATTTAAAAAAAAATATATCCCACCTCGTTATCAGTCTTTTTTTATGGACAAATCCCTCAGAATGGTCTCAAAATGGCTGCATTCCCGATGCAAGCAGAAAATTAATTACATTTAAAATATATCATATTTACAAAAATAGTATAAAAATCGATAAACAACGGCAAAATATTTACAAGATATAGATTGATATAGAATTTTTTGAGAAAATGAAATTCAAATAAAACCCTGTGTTCCGGAAGAATGAGCGTCTTTTGCTTTGAAACTTGTCATGTCATGTAAATCTAGGTCAAATCCAGGATATGTCATGACCTGAAAATGAGAATCAGGAACAAAGTAATTATAAAATATTTTGATAATTGGTATCTACTTTACCCACCCCAATTTCAAACATTAAACCACGAGGGAGAATGGGAACAATGAAGAAAAGGTTAGGATAACTTTTATACAAATATACTATTTAACATAAGCATTTCTTGTTTTTTTTTATTGATGTTTCATATTTTGAAATGGTATCATATTGTTTCAACTTACAATAGTTTCTTGTTATCATATTAATTGTTCAGGTTAAACACGTTAACAAGGGTTAAGTGTACATTCTTTTTCCTAGTTCCAAACTTTGAAAACTTGACAGTGAGATGTTACTATAGTCTGTCAGAAGTACCTCGCCATTATGAACCTCTAACATAGTTTGAGTAGGATACATTGTTGTTTTTAAAACGAACCGGTTTACATCGGGATCTGTATCTTGACGATACATTATCTATGGGATCTGTATAATACTGGAGGACCAATATAGATATATTGAACCCTTAAGCATATAGACATCATGTAAGTATATCCACGTGTGAGTATATATCCGATGTGGTCTAGTGGTTAGGATTTCTGGTTTTCACCCAGACGGCCCGGGTTCAATTCCCGGCATCGGAACATATATTTTTTTCATTAATGTCGATCAAGTATTTTTACCATGGAAACATATAAGTAAACAAATAAATATTAAACATCAGAAATAAGATATTTGAAAACAAAAAAATCAACTAATTACTTAAATATTTCAATAAATAATAGCTAATTGCGAAAAAGGGTTGGAACAGAGGGTTGACATTTCAATCATTTCAAATGATTTTCACTTTCCGGTTAATGCCTTTTAAATATTGTTCAAAGTTTTGTATTGTTTGTTAAACATCTTGCATATTACATGTACATTGTTTTTGTTGGTTTGTAATATTAGTTTGTGTATTTGCTGTAGTTACAATGCATTTGTCATTGATGTCAGTTATATATTACAATGTAGTATGTCGACTGCGGATAATGGATATGAATGATCTGTTGTTGATGCTGTTAGTTTGATTATTTAAAAAAGATTATATTCCACCTCGTTATCAGTCTTATTTAGATGGACAAATCCCTCAGAATGGTCTCAAAATGGCTGCATTCACGATGCAAGCAGAAAATTAATTCCGACATTTAAAATATATCATATTTACAAAAAACAGTATAAAAATCGATAAAACATCGTCAAAATATTTACAAGATAAAGATTAATACAGAAATTTTTGAGAAAATGCAATTCAAATAAAACCTTGTGTTCCGGAAGAATGAGCGTCTTTTGCCTGGACACTTGTCATGTCATGTCAATCTAGGTCAAATCCAGAATATGTTATAACCTCCAAATGAGAATCGAGAACTAAGTAATCATGTAGTTTATTGATAATTGGTGTCTCCTATCCCCACACCAAGGAAATATCAGCATATCAATTATCGAAACGATAACATAGTACTGGAATAAACATTATTATTTGTCAAAGATGTGATTTACCGGATACAAATACTATATAATTATTCTACATTTCATTGGAAATATGTTTCTTCAAACATCAAACCGTGAGGGAAAATAGGAAAATTGAAAGAAAGGCGAGATAACTTTTAAACAAATATAGTATTTAACATCAACATTTCTTCAGGGTCTCCATATATATTTCATATATTGTAGTGGTATCATATTGTTTCAACTTACAATAGTTAATCATCATCATACAGTTAAGGTGAAACACCATAACAAGGGTTAAGAGTACGTTGAATAAAAACTGCTATGGTGGTTATAGCAGCATGTCTCTGTCCTAGTTCCAAACTTTGAAAACTTGACAGTGAGATGTAACTATAGTCTGTCAGAAGTACCTCGCCATTATGAACCTCTAACATAGTTTGAGTAGAATACATTTAAAACGAACCGGCTTACATTATGATCTGTATCTCGAAGATACATCATCTATGGGACCTGTATAATACTGGAGGACAAATATAGATATATTGAACCCTTAAGCATATAGAGATCATGTACGTATATCCACGTGTGAGTATATATCCGATGTGGTCTAGTGGTTAGGATTTCTGGTTTTCACCCAGACGGCCCGGGTTCAATTCCCGGCATCGGAACATATATTTTTTTCATTAATGTCGAACAATTATTTTTACTATGGAAACATATAAGTAAACATATAAATATTAAACATCAGAAATAAGATATTTGAATAAAAAAATAAAACAACTAATTTATTAAATATTTCAATAAATAATAGCTAATTGTAAAAAAAGTTGGAAACAGAGGTCCGACAGTTCAATCATTGCAAATGGTTTTTACTTCTTTTCCGGTTAATGCCTTTTAAATATTGTTCTGTTTTGCATTGTTTCTTAAACAGTTTGTATATTACATGTACATTGTTTTGGTTGGTTTGTAATATTAGTTTGTGTATTTGCTGTAGTTACAATGCATATGTAGTTGATGTCTGTTATATATTACAATGTAGTATGTCGACTGCGGATAATGGATATGAATGATCTGTTGTTGATGCTGTTAGTTTGTTTATTTAAAAAAAAAATATATCCCACCTCGTTATCAGTCTTTTTTTTATGGACAAATCCCTCAGAATGGTCTCAAAATGGCTGCATTCCCGATGCAAGCAGAAAATTAATTACATTTAAAATATATCATATTTACAAAAATAGTATAAAAATCGATAAACAACGGCAAAATATTTACAAGATATAGATTGATATAGAATTTTTTGAGAAAATGAAATTCAAATAAAACCCTGTGTTCCGGAAGAATGAGCGTCTTTTGCTTTGAAACTTGTCATGTCATGTAAATCTAGGTCAAATCCAGGATATGTCATGACCTGAAAATGAGAATCAGGAACTAAGTAATTATAAAATATTTTGATAATTGGTATCTCCTTTACCCACCCCAATTTCAAACATTAAACCACGAGGGAGAATGGGAACAATGAAGAAAAGGTTAGGATAACTTTTATACAAATATACTATTTAACATAAGCATTTCTTGGTTTTTTTTATTGATGTTTCATATATTGAAATGGTATCATGTTGTTTCAACTTACAATAGTTTCTTGTTATCATATTATTTGTTCAGGTTAAACACGTTAACAAGGGTTAAGTGTACATTCTTTGTCCTAGTTCCAAACTTTGAAAACTTGACAGTGATATGTTACTATAGTCTGTCAGTAGTACCTCGCCATTATGAACCTCTAACATAGTTTGAGTAGGATACATTGTTGTTTTTAAAACGAACCGGTTTACATCGGGATCTGTATCTTGACGATACATTATCTATGGGATCTGTATAATACTGGAGGACCAATATAGATATATTGAACCCTTAAGCATATAGACATCATGTAAGTATATCCACGTGTGAGGATATATCCGATGTGGTCTAGTGGTTAGGATTTCTGGTTTTCACCCAGACGGCCCGGGTTCAATTCCCGGCATCGGAACATATATTTTTTTCATTAATGTCGAACAAGTATTTTTACCATGGAAACATATAAGTAAACAAATAAATATTAAACATCAGAAATAAGATATTTGAAAACAAAAAAATCAACTAATTACTTAAATATTTCAATAAATAATAGCTAATTGCGAAAAAGGGTTGGAACAGAGGGTTGACATTTCAATCATTTCAAATGATTTTCACTTTCCGGTTAATGCCTTTTAAATATTGTTCAAAGTTTTGTATTGTTTGTTAAACATCTTGCATATTACATGTACATTGTTTTGGTTGGTTTGTAATATTAGTTTGTGTATTTGCTGTAGTTACAATGCATTTGTCATTGATGTCAGTTATATATTACAATGTAGTATGTCGACTGCGGATAATGGATATGAATGATCTGTTGTTGATGCTGTTAGTTTGATTATTTAAAAAAGATTATATTCCACCTCGTTATCAGTCTTATTTAGATGGACAAATCCCTCAGAATGGTCTCAAAATGGCTGCATTCACGATGCAAGCAGAAAATTAATTCCGACATTTAGAATATATCATATTTACAAAAAACAGTATAAAAATCGATAAAACATCGTCAAAATATTTACAAGATAAAGATTAATACAGAAATTTTTGAGAAAATGCAATTCAAATAAAACCCTGTGTTCCGGAAGAATGAGCGTCTTTTGCCTGGACACTTGTCATGTCATGTCAATCTAGGTCAAATCCAGAATATGTTATAACCTCCAAATGAGAATCGAGAACTAAGTAATCATGTAGTTAATTGATAATTGGTGTCTCCTATCCCCACACCAAGGAAATATCAGCATATCAATTATCGAAACGATAACATAGTACTCGAATAAACATTATTATTTGTCAAAGATGTGATTTACCGGATACAAATACTATATAATTATTCTACATTTCATTGTAAATATGTTTCTTCAAACATCAAACCGTGAGGGAAAATAGGAAAATTGAAAGAAAGGCGAGATAACTTTTAAACAAATATAGTATTTAACATCAACATTTCTTCAGGGTCTCCATATATATTTCATATATTGTAGTGGTATTATATTGTTTCAACTTACTATAGTTAATCATTATCATACAGTTAAGGTGAAACACCATAACAAGGATTAAGAGTACGTTGAATAAAAACTGCTATGGTGGTTATAGCAGCATGTCTCTGTCCTAGTTCCAAACTTTGAAAACTTGACAGTGAGATGTAACTATAGTCTGTCAGAAGTACCTCGCCATTATGAACCTCTAACATAGTTTGAGTAGGATACATTGTTGTTTTGAAAACGAACCGGTTTACATCGGGATCTGTATCTTGACGATACATTATCTATGGGACCTGTATAATACTGGAGGACAAATATAGATATATTGAACCCTTAAGCATTTAGACATCATGTAAGTATATCCACGTGTGAGGATATATCCGATGTGGTCTAGTGGTTAGGATTTCTGGTTTTCACCCAGACGGCCCGGGTTCAATTCCCGGCATCGGAACATATATTTTTTTCATTAATGTCGAACAATTATTTTTACTATGGAAACATATAAGTAAACATATAAATATTAAACATCAGAAATAAGATATTTGAATAAAAAAATAAAACAACTAATTAATTAAATATTTCAATAAATAATAGCTAATTGTAAAAAAAGTTGGAAACAGAGGTCCGACAGTTCAATCATTTCAAATGGTTTTTACTTCTTTTCCGGTTAATGCCTTTTAAATATTGTTCTGTTTTGCATTGTTTCTTAAACAGTTTGTATATTACATGTACATTGTCTTGGTTGGTTTGTAATATTAGTTTGTGTATTTGCTGTAGTTACAATGCATATGTAGTTGATGTCCGTTATATATTACAATGTAGTATGTCGACTGCGGATAATGGATATGAATGATCTGTTGTTGATGCTGTTAGTTTGTTTATTTAAAAAAAATATATATCCCACCTCGTTATCAGTCTTTTTTTTATGGACAAATCCCTCAGAATGGTCTCAAAATGGCTGCATTCCCGATGCAAGCAGAAAATTAATTACATTTAAAATATATCATATTTACAAAAATAGTATAAAAATCGATAAACAACGGCAACATATTTACAAGATATAGAATGATATAGAATTTTTTGAGAAAATGAAATTCAAATAAAACCCTGTGTTCCGGAAGAATTAGCGTCTTTTGCTTTGAAACTTGTCATGTCATGTAAATCTAGGTCAAATCCAGGATATGCCATGACCTGAAAATGAGAATCAGGAACTAAGTAATTATAAAATATTTTGATAATTGGTATCTCCTTTACCCACCCCAATTTCAAATATTAAACCACGAGGGAGAATGGGAACAATGAAGAAAAGGTTAGGATAACTTTTATACAAATATACTATTTAACATAAGCATTTCTTGGTTTTTTTTATTGATGTTTCATATATTGAAATGGTATCATATTGTTTCAACTTACAATAGTTTCTTGTTATCATACAGTTAAGGTTAAACACGTTAACAAGGGTTAAGTGTACATTCTTTGTCCTAGTTCCAAACTTTGAAAACTTGACAGTGATATGTTACTATAGTCTGTCAGTAGTACCTCGCCATTATGGACCTCTAACATAGTTTGAGTAGGATACATTGTTGTTTTTAAAACGAACCGGTTTACATCGGGATCTGTATCTTGACGATACATTATCTATGGGATCTGTATAATACTGGAGGACCAATATAGATATATTGAACCCTTAAGCATATAGACATCATGTAAGTATATCCACGTGTGAGTATATATCCGATGTGGTCTAGTGGTTAGGATTTCTGGTTTTCACCCAGACGGCCCGGGTTCAATTCCCGGCATCGGAACATATATTTTTTTCATTAATGTCGATCAAGTATTTTTACCATGGAAACATATAAGTAAACAAATAAATATTAAACATCAGAAATAAGATATTTGAAAACAAAAAAATCAACTAATTACTTAAATATTTCAATAAATAATAGCTAATTGCGAAAAAGGGTTGGAACAGAGGTTTGACAGTTCAATCATTTCAAACGATTTTTACTTTCCGGTTAATGCCTTTTAAATATTGTTCAAAGTTTTGTATTGTTTGTTAAACATCTTGCATATTACATATACATTGTTTTTGTTGGTTTGTAATATTAGTTTGTGTATTTGCTGTAGTTACAATGCATTTGTCATTGATGTCAGTTATATATTACAATGTAGTATGTCGACTGCGGATAATGGATATGAATGATCTGTTGTTGATGCTGTTAGTTTGATTATTTAAGAAAGATTATATTCCACCTCGTTATCAGTCTTATTTAGATGGACAAATCCCTCAGAATGGTCTCAAAATGGCTGCATTCACGATGCAAGCAGAAAATTAATTCCGACATTTAAAATATATCATATTTACAAAAAACAGTATAAAAATCGATAAAACATCGTCAAAATATTTACAAGATAAAGATTAATACAGAAATTTTTGAGAAAATGCAATTCAAATAAAACCCTGTGTTCCGGAAGAATGAGCGTCTTTTGCCTGGACACTTCTCATGTCATGTCAATCTAGGTCAAATCCAGAATATGTTATAACCTCCAAATGAGAATGGAGAACTAAGTAATCATGTAGTTTATTGATAATTGGTGTCTCCTATCCCCACACCAAGGAAATATCAGCATATCAATTATCGAAACGATAACATAGTACTCGAATAAACATTATTATTTGTCAAAGATGTGATTTACCGGATACAAATACTATATAATCATTCTACATTTCATTGGAAATATGTTTCTTCAAACATCAAACCGTGAGGGAAAATAGGAAAATTGAAAGAAAGGCGAGATAACTTTTAAACAAATATAGTATTTAACATCAACATGTCTTCAGGGTCTCCATATATATTTCATATATTGTAGTGGTATTATATTGTTTCAACTTACAATAGTTAATCACTATCATACAGTTAAGGTGAAACACCATAACAAGGGTTAAGAGTACGTTGAATAAAAACTGCTATGGTGGTTATAGCAGCATGTCTCTGTCCTAGTTCCAAACTTTGAAAACTTGACAGTGATATGTTACTATAGTCTGTCAGTAGTACCTCGCCATTATGAACCTCTAACATAGTTTGAGTAGGATACATTTAAAACGAACCGGCTTACATTGTGATCTGTATCTCGAAGATACATCATCTATGGGACCTGTATAATACTGGAGGACAAATATAGATATATTGAACCATTCAGCATATAGAGATCATGTAAGTATATCCACGTGTGGGGATATATCCGATGTGGTCTAGTGGTTAGGATTTCTGGTTTTCACCCAGACGGCCCGGGTTCAATTCCCGGCATCGGAACATATATTTTTTTCATTAATGTCGAACAAGTATTTTTACCATGGAAACATCTAAGAAAACAAATAAATATTAAGCGTCAGAAATAAGATATTTGAATAAAAAATAAATCAACTAATTAATTAAATATTTCAATAAATAATAGCTAATTGTAAAAAAAGTTGGAAACAGAGGTTCGACAGTTCAATCATTTCAAATGGTTTTTATTTTCCGGTTAATGCCTTTTAAACATTGTTCAAATTTGTGTATTCTTTGTTAAACATTTTGTTACATGTACATTGTCTTGGTTGGTTTGTAATATTAGTTTGTGTATTTGCTGTAGTTACAGTGCATATGTAGTTGATGTCCGTTATATATTACAATGTAGTATGTCGATGGGATTGCGGATATAAATGTTCTGTTGTTGATGTTGTTAGTTATGGATTCATGATCTGTATCTGTATAATACTGTATTTAGCACAAATGTACATATATAGAACCATGTAGCATATAGACAATGTGAACGTATATAAATGTTTGAGTATAGATCCGATGTGGTCTAGTGGTTAGAAGTTCTGGTTTTAAATTGATATTTCCCTAGTATCTGAGGATTTGACATCATATGACTTAGATATCTGATTATCAGCACAGATTTATTGAGGATTAAAGAATCCGCAAGATATTTCAAATATGTATGGATTATAGCAAAAACTGTGATATGTTTTTTTCATACAGTTCTATAATATGCTTTAAATGAACTGTGAGGAGCCTTCGGGGCCCAACCCCGGGAGTCCTATTTGCTGGGAACATTAAAAGATTATTTGTAAAGATTAAAAAAGGTTTTCTGGTTTTCCCCCAGACGGCCCGGGTTTAATTACCGGCATTGAACATCTATTTTTAATGTCTAAGAAGTATTTTTACCATGCAAACCTCTTGGTTAATTATTGTCAGATGAGTACAGGTGAATGTTTAATAAAAACAACTACGGCTATAACAGTATTTTTTTGCCCGAGTTGGTAAGGCAGCGACTATACATTTCCTTCCAACGTCTCTAACAGAAATAGATAGCATTTTACTTGTGGAAAGTTAAACCTAGAAATACGTAGTCAATAAACATATCTGGGACTTATGGCAACAGAACACTAAACTTTTAACATAACGGCAAAATTCATGGCTAAATCATTGGGTGGAGCAATAGGCTGATTTATATCAATGAGAGGCCCAAATGAAATTTTCAAAAAAATGTATAAGATAACAGTATGGGCAGTAATTAGTAACGGCGCTGCTATATGGGTCACATATATGTTAAGTTATATTGGGGCTATTTAAAACCACGCATTTATATCTAATATAGGTCTTGGTCGTTATGCTCGTAACGTAGATGTTAAACTAACGGAAGACATCAGATTCGTCTCCATAATCTGCCAGGCTGTATTTGTTTGTGGCATATGGGCGGTCATCGAAATAAAAAAAATGAATTTCAGAGTTATATCCAGATTCTATAAACTGTATGCGTTTAGATAACTGTAACACATGTCGTATTAACAGTTAACATTCAATTAATGGCGTTTAGGTTAGTAGCTTGGAATTATCTCTTGACAGTTGGAAAAGAGAAGTTAATCGTCCTGGTACAAATACTATGTTTCTTGAGGCGATAAATAGGCTTTTGTAGTTAGATTATGAGGTAAAAAGATATTATATCTTAACATTGCTTTATGAATGTGATTGCACCGATATGGATCAAAACAGGTCGTCATGAGTGACTAACTTTAAGCGAAAGAAAATATTTTACGTGTAAAAAACGTCTTAATGTAAGTTACAGGATGATCCCCGATGTTCTGTGCCGAAACCTGTCTTGACATTCTTAATCGACGACACAACTTGCTGTTATTGAGTCATAAAGTGTCGTTTAATGTGGCACACGACTCGTGATTGTTGGGTATTGACTTTATTTCACACTCGTAAGTCATTTTTCAAAAGTTACAAAAGACACTTGCTAAAGTGGGGGTGGGGGCGAACTGGAAGATTGAGTATAATAGTAGACTCGATGTATTGGTGGTTAGTCTTATTTTAAAAGTTGGAATAATTGTACCTTTTACATATGACACCTAAATTAGAATTTGATTTTTAAATCTTCATGATCTTCAATTATTTCATTACACATTGTTTTAGGGCGGAAATATCCACAACATGTTAACAAGTGGTTGGGCGAGTTTGTAAACATACCCTACCCCACGCTGAAGTTTTTGTGTCAATTGTATGTTCAAGGACATACGCATTCAATTAATTATAAAACAGTTCGTAATTTTGAGATTTAAAGATTGCGTTCTATTTTAGCAAAGCATTGGTAGCCATTACTACAGCCCCGGAACATCGTTACTATAAGTATGTATTGTGTAGGAAGACCCTTTGTTACAGAACCGTTTGTACAATGCACTGCCTATTGATAGGGATTGGAGCTTTAGTCATTTTGGAACAGAACTACCGATTATTATTTCTCTTTGTACACAAAGGCAATTCGTGTTTAAAACATGAGTTGAGGCGAGAAAGAACAATTCGGTAGTATCACTTCAGCTTAGAGAATGTCTTAATGTGGAGTTAAAAAATAACTATCTAATTAGAAATGTTTTCAAAAAGATATTTGTATCGGTCATTCCGACAATTGTCACGATAGTTATTTCTAAGTTAAATTAAGATTCTCTTTCATATATGAAGCCAGTATAGGACCACAGGAGTTTCTATAATGATATTTCATGGAATATGTTTCGATGTGTTAAACTTTCTTAGCCAGATGAGCTATTTTTAACATTCATTACCACAGGTGTCGAAGTTGACATCCAACTTCTAAATAAGAGGTATATGGTCATACTATTTTAAAAAATGTTTTCAGCGGCCGCGTCGTTTTTAATTACAACAGCTATAGCATTGCCACGGGACAGTGGGATAAACATGTGGTATACAAACGTTTTGTTACGGCTTTGCTTTGTTCTCATAATAGAAATCAGTGTTTTAGCCCCTTGGTTATAACACGAGACGTTTGTAAAAAGCTTTTCATAATTTTACCTTGGGCTGAAACTTTAATAAATTGATAATTATGGAAAACACATCAATGCGCCCAGTGTGTATTTAGACATGTAATTTGATATCAGTTATTGTTTGTCTAAAAGTGACACTACAACTGTTGTCAAGTAAAATGAATAATAAAGAATAAAAAAACTAGCGCAAGTATACGTGGTGTATGCTTATTACACGACTAGGATAATTACCAAGTATACATTCCTTGTCATGAGGTACGTGTACACCTTATAAAGGATAGTGAGTGGGGTCGGACCCGTTCTAAAGGGATAAAGTATAACTGTAAGTATTTGTTGTATTCTGCTTACAAAATGTATATATTGCTATGATTTTGTCAATGTTAGTTTTCAGATTGAACGATGGAATGTAACACTTAATATTTATAAGCATTGGGTTTTCAAGTACCATGTTTTTTTTATTTAAACCTTGTGTATAAGATCGTCGTATACACACGTTGTCATTTCTGAGGAAATCGGCTATTTTTGAATTTTTGAAAATATAGATGGATTCTTTTTTGTCAGTTCCCCCAACAGTTCTTTCCTTGCTGACTGCATTTATTTCGGATAGTCCCTACCGATCCCAAAGCCTGTATCCTTCAGTAAATTGACCTCAGTCATGATTCGTTCAATGTCACCATTATCTTGGCAGCGTGCAATAACTGGGCGGGGCTCCACGTAGACATGCTCATCATCGTCATCACGTGCACGTGCAGACCTGTCTCTCCTGTGTGCTCTCTGGATACACACATTGCCACCGTCAACAATTTTCAATTTGTTGTTGATAAAATTTTGGGCTACTGCAAATTCATTTTCACTTTCAGATGGGAAATACCGAAGAATAATAAATTGTTGCGACTACTTCTGGCCTCAAAGTCTAACTCTATATTCAACATATTTCAATCTATCCTCTTAATTATCAAGGTCCTTCTGGATACTCTCAATAGCATCTAATGCCGTATCATCGTGTTTACTTACCTTACTCAGGGTATTTGTATCCCGTCCAGTTAATTAATTTCCCCATCACTGAGATAAATTTTTCATCCACTGAGAAAGACTAGAACTTCAACATATTTAAATCAGTAACCACTCTACCACTACCTGTACTGTTTCTCTGTCGTTTGAACTTGACCAGAGTACACCCATTGTGGCCATTTTTATTCCCTTGCTCACCAGGTAACTCCTGTCCAGTTAGGGAAAAATCAGGAGTCCCTCCAACACCGGTCCGGGAACGAGTCTGAGCCCTTCTTCCACCTCTAGTACGACATCCCTGTCTCCGTTCACTCATTTTTATTTGACCAGTAGAATTACTTTAGCGTTAGGTTTAAGAAATATTGATGCCCTACAATATTGCCACCATGTCTCGTGGTCATGTCACGATCTGCTTTCAGTGTAAATATCGGACACACGACAAGACATAGGTACATAAGCTGACGGCTATTTCCTTAAAATACCAACAGATATTTCCTAAAAATATATTTTACTTGTATGTAAGATACTTATTTTTTCATAAGATATCTTAATATATACTTTATAATGTGTCGTGTTCATCTCCTAATATATCTTAATTATTAAATGAGGTATCTTATGCGATATACAAAAATATTTTATGAAATGTATACGATATACGAATATCATACCACAAACTTGTTTCTATGTATGATGGACAATTTGGCTTTCCGAAAGCTAGGCCGATACCAGGTGTCACTGCTTGTATATCCGTACAATTTTAAACACTCTTCTATTTAATTACTACATCATTTATTCTTATGATATTAATAAATCTTAACTAAATCATCTTATATCGTTACAGAAACCATGGCCAACCTCAACAGATGGAAAGTATCACTCATAACAATAATTCTGATAACTCTACTGTATATCGTAATTGGACTATTCCACTTACAATTCCATGATGACGAATATTCCAAGTACATACAACCAAGGGTGCACCTTGTCGCCAAAGGGGTTCATTCAATCAGTAACGAGTCTAAAGACGGAAGTAGATGGAATAAGCAAACAGCAAATAAACTGTTGCTCTTTTGGATGCCACAACACTGGTTTAGTGACTGGGTCGGAAAAAAATGGGAGACATCACAGGTGTTTGAGAAGTGTCCCGTACCGAATTGTGTCCTAACTCGACAACGGAAGAACATCAGACGGGCAGATGCTGTTTTATTCCGGTCTTGGCTTTTAAATCACTGTCAGAAGAAATTAAAAAGAGGACAGGTATGGATCATTTTTGAACACGAACCTCCTACAAGATTACATAGTTATAAATATTGCAATCGAAACTTAATCAACTGGACAATGACATATAGACGAGATTCTGATTTCACGCTAGTGCACGGCCACTTCTCAAAAAAAAAGTTGCCCTACCACGACAGTGCAATAGATAATATACTGAAAGCAAAAACAAAAACTGCAGTAACCTTCATCAGTCATTGTCCTATTCCATCTAAAAGATTAGAATATATTAAGAAGCTTCGTAAGTACGGCATCGACGTGGACATATATGGAAAATGTGGGAACTTAAAATGCAATTCAGGACTTGGTCGTCATGAGGAACTGAAGGCAGTATGGAATGTCACAGCCAACTTGAAAATGAAAAGGGACTGTTTTGATGTGCTTGATAGTCGATACAAATTCTACCTATCGTTTGAGAATAGTTTATGTGAAGACTACGTCACTGAAAAGTCACTTCATCTTGTGTTGCCCCACAGCATTGTGCCGATTATTCGAGATGCATCTAATCATACCTTGTTCCATCCTCCTAATTCTTACCTGGACACAAAAGATTTTAAGACCATGACGTCGCTGGTAGATCACATTCAAAGGTTATCCCACGATTTTGACGAGTACAAAAAACATTTTTACTGGAAGAAATATTTCTCTTCTGAAAGTATAAGTGAAGTGTTACAATCAAATTTATGTGAAATGTGTAAACGTCTTCATAACCAACAACAATACCAGAGACTGTACAGGAATATATTGAACTTTACCTTTTTACGCGGAAACAATTCAGCGATTTGTCATAAACCGACCGATATATAATGATATAAAGATCAAGACCAGGTGATCAGAGAGTGTAAGCATCTTATGCTTCGTCGACGACACTCAAAATACAAAGTCAAATACGGGTAGATAGTGGCAATCGCTACGTAATCAAAAAGTTTTTTCTCGAGATGTCCATTCCTACATTTTCTGACTTGAATAGATGGTTAAATGACCAGCTTGACCAGGACATTACATATATATTGTCAAATTTATATGCTAGGTTTCAGAGAGTGATGCTCACTGATATCAATAGCGAGGCAACACGGCGTGTAACAATAATGACTGATGAGGGGATGTGCGCGTCTTACGACGTATTATTAACTTTATATTTATCTGCAGTTTCAGCATTTCCTGTTATAAGTACAGTGTCATGTAGGTTAAGGGCTTCTCCGTTTAATTCTTTGAAGATATTTCAGTTATTGAATCATTTTTTCCACAGATATTTTTCTTCTTTTCTAGTGGTTGTATAGGTTGTTTTCTTTCAAACACATATTCGTTCGTTCATGTTACCGGTGACGGTTTTTGCTTTTCGGGAAGGTTGTGACCTTAGGCAGGACAATTTTTCTAATTTCCTTAACTGGTGATTTCTTGCTACACGTTCCTCCAATTGATAAGCTTCCGACACAGTGAAGTGTATATGCTTGTAACACTATTCTTCTCGCCATTTGACGTATGATTACTTTTATTTTTAGCAACATCAGTTGGATAAAATGTAAACCCCTCTTTTCATTAAATGACAGGAAAACTTTAAGCATAAAAAGGGCTCTTCAACTTAGCATATATGTTTCATTATCATTTTGGAATATTCAATGTAACACCCCCCCCCTCCAAAAAAACTCCAAAAAACAAACAAACAAAACCAAAAGGATCCCAAAAATTCGTGACATTATCTTCATGGCTCTTGATTTCACGTGACGGTTTTTACTAGTAAGCGTCTGAATGACTACATCAGTACGAAACCTGTTTATCGTTTATCTCTAGTAGATAGGTTAGTGATAATGTTAAAACCGTTATTTTTTGATATCCGCATATATCCAGAAAGTAAACAGCATAGATTATATCTTTTCACATGATATCCCGTTAGGAGAAATAACGCGTGATATATCGACAAAATGAGGGAAACCATACCTCTAATATTAATGATCTCTGTATTACGTAAGTGTATACGTAATTGCATCTGAACAGTGACCATAACTTATTTTTCAATATATCCGCATGCGTCGATCATGATATTTTTTTTCCAGAGAAAACTTGTAACTATAAGATAATTTCTGCTTTTATTATCAGGATTTTGTTCTTGATTTAGTGACCGCTTAATTTCATCAGAGTATTTTTTTTTGCTTCCCGGTGACCACGATGATATTTGATTAAATATTTAATGCAAATCTAGGAAATAACGTAATATAAATCTCTCTCCAAGTATCTTATCATCAACCAATGCAACACACTGTGACGTCACGGAACTACATGCCTGTCTTGACGTTTTGTATTGTTCCTTTGACGTTAAACAAAGGATATCATTACATCTCTACTCAGGAATTTTAGTGACTTTGGAATGTCAAAATAATTATGAAAGCTCAAACATTTGATGAATATGTTTTGTTTTTCATATTCAATCTTTCTATGTTTTATGTTTGAATAGCACAGGAAGGTGTTTTATAAATTGCAGTCATTAAATTTAATTTTTATGTTTTCTGTGACAAAGTTTGTATGAATTATTGACAAACTAATGTAAATATTTTCTTATCGTTTTATTGTTGTCATTTGTCTGCTCATCAAATAATTACCAAAAGGACTTTTTTCACAGGATAAGTGTGGTTGGGAACCATCATTTAAGGCCTGCAGGAAACTAGACAAAAATGTAACAATTCTGACGTCTGTTTCTGACAAATGCTTGTGTATGTAAGTCGATGTTTTCTTGAAGGGTTTGTTATACACTTGTTTGTATATTGTTAACACTGGGTATGAGGATACATTTTCTAGCATCAGGAACGCCATTTATTTCCATTAACATATCTATGTAATGTAATGATCATTTGAAAGTTATCGAGAAGCTAAATAAAATCGACAAACATTCATAACATGATACATTGACATGTTTCTTTATATAATTTAAGGTATACATATCTTTTTAAAGACGTCGAAAACTCAAATGGTTGTCTACATAAGTGTAAAAACATAAACACTTGGTCGACATGGCTGTAATTACATTACAGTTGTACTACACCAGTGTATTGTACATCCATATCAGGTATACATTGGTGTAATGCCACCAACACTTGGTCTACTTGAGTGTAAAAACATCAACGCTTATTCTACTTGAGTATAAAAACATCAACGCTTGGTCTACTTGAGCATAAAAACATCAACGCTTGGTCTACTTGAGTACAAAAACATCAACGCTTGGTCTACTTGAGTACAAAAACATCAGCACTTATTCTACTTGAGTGTAAAAACATCAACACTTGGTCAACTTGAGTACAAAAACAATAGCACTTGGTCAACTTGAGTATAAAAACATCAACAGTTGGTCTATATGAGTGTAATAGCAACAACAACTGGTCTGTTTGAGTAATATACCAACAGTTGGTTTACATAAAGGTAAAAACATAGTGTCTTTATTAGTGTAATAACACCAAACGGTGGTCTATATGAGTGTAATAACACCAACAGTTGGTCTATATGAGTGTAATACCACCAACAGTTGGTCTATATGAGTGTAATACCACCAACAGTTGGTCTATATGAGTGTAATAACACCAAGAGTTGGTCTATATGAGTGTAATAACACCAACAGTTGGTCTATATGAGTGTAATACCACCAACAGTTGGTCTATATGAGTGTAATAACACCAACTGTTGGTCCATATGAGTGTAATAACACCAACAGTTGGTCTATATGAGTGTAATAACACCAACAGTTGGTCTATATGAGTGAAATAACACCAACAGTTGGTCTATATGAGTGTAATAACACCAACAGCTGGTCTATATGAGTGTAATAACACCAACTGTTGGTCTATATGAGTGTAATAACACCAACAGTTGGTCTATATGAGTGTAATAACACCAATAGTTGGTCTATATGAGTGTAATAACACCAACAGTTGTTCTATATGAGTGTAATAACACCAACAGTTGGTCTATATGAGTGTAATAACACCAACAGTTGGTCTATATGAGTGTAATAACACCAACAGTTGGTCTATATGAGTGTAATAACACCAAGAGTTGGTCTATATGAGTGTAATAACACCAACAGTTGGTCTATATGAGTGTAATACCACCAACAGTTGGTCTATATGAGTGTAATACCACCAACAGTTGGTCTATATGAGTGTAATACCACCAACAGTTGGTCTATATGAGTGTAATAACACCAAGAGTTGGTCTATATGAGTGTAATAACACCAACAGTTGGTCTATATGAGTGTAATACCACCAACAGTTGGTCTATATGAGTGTAATAACACCAACTGTTGGTCCATATGAGTGTAATAACACCAACAGTTGGTCTATATGAGTGTAATAACACCAACAGTTGGTCTATATGAGTGAAATAACACCAACAGTTGGTCTATATGAGTGTAATAACACCAACAGCTGGTCTATATGAGTGTAATAACACCAACTGTTGGTCTATATGAGTGTAATAACACCAACAGTTGGTCTATATGAGTGTAATAACACCAATAGTTGGTCTATATGAGTGTAATAACACCAACAGTTGTTCTATATGAGTGTAATAACACCAACAGTTGGTCTATATGAGTGTAATAACACCAACAGTTGGTCTATATGAGTGTAATAACACCAACAGTTGGTCTATATGAGTGTAATAACACCAAGAGTTGGTCTATATGAGTGTAATAACACCAACAGTTGGTCTATATGAGTGTAATACCACCAACAGTTGGTCTATATGAGTGTAATAACACCAACTGTTGGTCCATATAAGTGTAATAACACCAACAGTTGGTCTATATGAGTGTAATAACACCAAGAGTTGGTCTATATGAGTGTAATAACACCAACAGTTGGTCTATATGAGTGTAATACCACCAACAGTTGGTCTATATGAGTGTAATAACACCAACTGTTGGTCCATATAAGTGTAATAACACCAACAGTTGGTCTATATGAGTGTAATAACACCAACAGTTGGTCTATATGAGTGTAATAACACCAAGAGTTGGTCTATATGAGTGTAATAACACCAACAGTTGGTCTATATGAGTGTAATACCACCAACAGTTGGTCTATATGAGTGTAATAACACCAACTGTTGGTCCATATAAGTGTAATAACACCAACAGTTGGTCTATATGAGTGTAATAACACCAAGAGTTGGTCTATATGAGTGTAATAACACCAACAGTTGGTCTATATGAGTGTAATACCACCAACAGTTGGTCTATATGAGTGTAATAACACCAACTGTTGGTCCATATAAGTGTAATAACACCAACAGTTGGTCTATATGAGTGTAATAACACCAAGAGTTGATCTATATAAGTGTAATACCACCAACAGTTGGTCTATATGAGTGTAATAACACCAACAGTTGGTCTATATGAGTGTAATAACACCAACAGTTGGTATATATGAGTGTTATAACACCAACAGTTGGTCTATATGAGTGTAATAACACCAACAGTTGGTCTATATGAGTGTAATAACACCAAGAGTTGATCTATATAAGTGTAATAACACCAACAGTTGGTCTATATGAGTGTAATAACACCAATAGTTGGTCTATATGAGTGTAATAACACCAACAGTTGGTCTATATGAGTGTAATAACACCAACAGTTGGTCTATATGAGTGTAATAACACCAAGAGTTGGTCTATATGAGTGTAATAACACCAAGAGTTGGTCTATATGAGTGTAATAACACCAAGAGTTGGTCTATATGAGTGTAATAACACCAACAGTTGATCTATATGAGTGTAATAACACCAACAGTTGGTCTATATGAGTGTAATAACACCAACAGTTGGTCTATATGAGTGTAATAACACCAACAGTTGGTCTATATGAGTGTTATAACACCAACAGTTGGTCTATATGAGTGTAATAACACCAAGAGTTGGTCTATATGAGTGTAATAACACCAAGAGTTGATCTATATAAGTGTAATAACACCAACAGTTGGTCTATATGAGTGTAATAACACCAATAGTTGGTCTATATGAGTGTAATAACACCAACAGTTGGTCTATATGAGTGTAATAACACCAACAGTTGGTCTATATGAGTGTAATAACACCAACAGTTGGTCTATATGAGTGTAATAACACCAAGAGTTGGTCTATATGAGTGTAATAACACCAAGAGTTGGTCTATATGAGTGTAATAACACCAACAGTTGATCTATATGAGTGTAATAACACCAACAGTTGGTCTACATTAGTGTAATAACACCAACAGTTAGTCTACATTAATGTACTAACAACAAACAACAAAAGTTGGTCTGCATTAGTGTAATTACAACAAACAACAACAGTTGGTCTACATTAGTGTAATAACACCAACAGTTGGTCTACAGCAGTGTAATAACACCAACAGTTGGTCTACATTAATGTACTAACAACAAACAACAACAATTGGTCTGCATTAGTGTAATTACAACAAACAACAACAGTTGGTCTACATTAGTGTAATAACACCAACAGTTGGTCTACAGCAGTGTAATTACAACAAACAGCAACAGTTGGTCTACAGTAGTGTAATAACAACAACAGTTGGTCTATATTAGTGTAATTACAACGAAGGTTGGTCTTCACCAGTATAAAAACATTTTGTCTACATTAATTGAAGCATTTAATCGGCCATAAGTCAAATGAACGACTGCTGCATAAAAAGAAAATAAAACACTAGATAAATACTGATTGTTACACTAACAAACCATTACTTTACGTTTCCTGAAAATACTTGTCAATTGAATTTATTTTCAGTAGTCTCATTTGTCGGAGATCATATTCATCCTCTTTGGTCTAACTCGTTCATCGTTCGGTGGTATAAGCTTTCAGTGATTGGACAAATTGTCATTTTCAACAACTTACTATATACGGTACATTTTGTTAGTTGTTCCTAAGTTCATTAACGTGATTAAAGCGATGTCTTTATTTTTCTGAGCTTGTTTCGTTCTGTTGGTAGATTGATCTCCCTTTAGTTTAGTTGTGGAGGTGGTTAAATAAATCATCGCAATATAGCCTAAGTTAAACAACGATGAATTACACGCGCGTACACTTTAGAACGCTATACTACATACAATGTATCAAGATAAAGTCCGTGAAAATACATTACGGAAGTACGTAAAAGTCTGTGAAAGTGAATTACGGAAGTCAGTGTAAGTCCATAGGAAGTACGTAAAATTCCCTAAGAGTCCGTGAAAGTAAATTACGGAAGTAGGTAAAAGCACGTTCAAATACGTATGCCGAATGGAGGCGCCTATGGCTTTAACACGGATATAGATTAGCATGACACACGGACACATACTACTGAAAATCAGTTTACTAGTTCTTACGGCCGATTTAAGTGCATGACATCAGATACAGGAAATATCCGACGGGTTGGTAGACTTTATTTTGTCTCAGTGAAGGGACGGAGCCGATTACCTTTTTACTTACGATCGAGAATAATTTTCATACCAAATTATGCAATCGGGAGAAAACAATTTCGAAATAGAGATAGATAAAACATTATCACAATGTTGCAATGGAAACGGCATATTTGTTTTTTGCTCGCTTAGGTGTCTCAAAAAGACACGAATGCAACTCCCAAATTCTGCCGCGATCGATCCCCATATCAGTCGCCCCGAACATGTATGGGTTAACAGCAGATGTACATGTATTATGTCTCCAAATCTACATGAATGTTTCCGTTGTACAACAGGCATTGAATCAAACATGGACATGACTGCAGGCTCTAGGCATGACGGCGTTTTGTTTGTTTGCACGGCTCTTGACAAGTTTGTAAAGAAACGTGCACATCATGATGAAGTCAGGCAGGACAATACAGCCAATCACAGCACCGATGATGACACAAGCCATGCCCCCTATGGCCATACTAGATGGCCTTGACTCGTAAACACTGATCCGCTTACGTAGGTTAACCGAAGTATCTATCTTACTCACAGAAAGCTGTGCCCTTAGTTGTGTGATTGCATCTTGTAGTTCAGCACGACTCAGCTGCGTTATATTCGTTCGGTTCCTCACACAGCACTCACAAGACATATTGGCAACATAGTGCGAAGTTGGCTTTTTTGTAGTCGTCTTCATCGATGTCGTCGATGAGGTTGATGTCGATACGAATGTGTCTGTAAATGTACATTGTGAATATTTTGGAAACATCGATATACAATACTCTTTGTTCTTACTAACGGATTATGCAAAATACAGCATTTTAATACAAATTCAGAGTAACACAGTTACTAGTCATGGAATGAAGATATCAGGAATATTTTGTTTCAAAATTCAAACGATCTGGAAGACTGCAGAACTGCAGACAAGATATGATAGACATGATGTAGATATCGATTACAAAGTACTAATATATTAATTAGTATAATAATTAATAAATCAATTGCCAAATTTTTTATCGTCTTATCGTTATATATACGAGTATGATATGCCAACAATGGCCCAACAAGTGGTGTCTATGATCACGCCAGTGCAGGTACGTAAATACGTCCATATACAAGCCTGACCAGGTGTAGACCACACCGATTGTAGTCACTTTTGAACAACGATTTCGGGACGAGCTGACATAAACACCTTGCTTAGGAAAGTCAGCTCATCATGTAATTCACAACAGTTTGAAAATTACACCAATAATGCACAGGAAAAATTCCAACCTTACCGTTGAAACACATCACCTCTTTAAGGTTGCTACAATTGGACGTTCCTATTCCACCAACAGTGAGCATTCCACACACTTCCTCACCACATTCTTTAGGTTCTCCTTTGTTCCACTTTTCCCAGCCTAATGGATTACCGTTTGACCACGTGTACTTTGAACAGTTCTCAGAGTCCTGATATAGACCAATCCAGACACCGGTTCTAACACTGCAACAGAGACGCCTGGTTTAGTACATTGGCCGCAAAAGTTAAAAGCACGACGAAAACAAACCTTTCTCTCTCTTTCAAATTTAGCGTCACAGCTGAGAGAACCTGTATGTTTCTGGAGTAAACTACACCTTATACAGCTGAGAGAACCTGTATGTTTCTGGGGTACATGATACCTTATACAGCTGAGAGAACCTGTATGTTTCTGGAGTCCGTGATACCTTATACAACTGAGAGAACCTGTATGTTTCTGGGGTACATGATACCTTATACAGCTGAGAGAACATGTATGTTTCTGGGGTACATGATACCTTATACAGCTGAGAGAAACTTAATATTTCTGGGGTACATTATACCTTATACAGCTGAGAGAAACGTTATATTTCTGGAGTCTATGATACCTTATACAGCTGAGAGAAACGTTATATTTCTGGAGTCCATGATACCTTATACAGCTGAGAGAAACTTAATATTTCTGGAGTCCATGATACCTTATACAACTGAGAGAAACGTTGTATTTCTGGAATCCATGATACCTTATACAGCTGAGAGAAACTTAATATTTCTGGGGTACATTATACCTTATACAGCTGAGAGAAACTTAATATTTCTGGGGTACAATATACCTTATAACCTTATACAGCTGAGAGACGTATATTTCTTGAGTACATGATACCTTATACAACTGAGAGAAACTTAATATTTCTGGAGTCCATGATACCTTATACAGCTGAGAGAAACTTAATATTTCTGGGGTACATTATACCTTATACAGCTGAGAGAAACTTAATATTTCTGGGGTACAATATACCTTATAACCTTATACAGCTGAGAGACGTATATTTCTTGAGTACATGATACCTTATACAACTGAGAGAAACATGATATTTCTGGAGTCCATGATACCTTATAGAGCTGGGAGAACCTTAATATTTCCGGAGTCCATGCTAGCTTATACAACTTAGAGAAACATAATATTTCTGGAGTCCATGATGCCTTACAGAGCTGACGTAACCTTAATATTTCTGAAGTATATATCTTTTTTACCTGCGGATAATCATTTTATAGTATATTTAGTCATGTTTCTATGCGCCTTTTATGATTTATTAGAGAATGGCGCCAGTAAAGAAGAAGAAAAAATAGCTCACATCCTGTTATAGTTTAAGGAAAGACTGTGGATAAAACGTGCAGGAGTGTCCAGTGTAGCCAATGCGCCCCCATCCTGACTGCACAAGTCACGAGCTCCGTTCCAAGTCACTTTTGTCTTTTTAAAAAAGTAGTGGTCAATTTCGTCATATCCTATGATGAAAAAGTTAGAAGAACAAACATCTTCATATGCATGATATGTAAATAAAAAGACACACATCTTAAAATAATAATTTTTCAAAAATTAAGAAAACAATCTTTAGTTATTCTTTTGTAACAAACATATATCAATGAAAGTGAAATGAAAAGAAATCAAACTCCAAATAAAAAATTAAACGCGAGAAGGCAACGCAGTACCCATTTTGAATATTTGAAGTGGTTATCATGATTTTGTGTGTGCCCGTTTCTTTAAAATACGAGAACACCTAAAAGACACCATATGCTGCGAAATGTGATTTACCGTATTCACAGAGTGCTAGAAGATGACTGTCACATCTATAAGGTTCATACACCATTGAAGAATTAAATATCACAGCAGCACACATCTGTGTATGATGTGTCTCACAATACCCGAATGCCGGTCCTGGTGCTGATTCGTCGATCCAGGTAAATCGCATGCAGTTTGTCGACATGTCTATCAGACCGGTCCAATACGTAGGAAGGTCAGGAGTAAGAGTATTCTGGGATTTATTGATACTGTAACGATATGATTAACATACACAAGAAAAAACTTCAAGAAAATGTTAAGATAAATAAATAAAGACAAAAACAAAACAAAAAACTGGCAGAATATACTGACATAATAACGAAACCATAATTCCAAATCGACGACATCGGCCATACAAATTAGGTCAAATCCAGGTTACTTATTCACGTGAGAACCTGGATTATGACAACGAAACGACCAAGTATATCAACAAACATAACAAACATCGAACACATCTAACTACATATCGCATTAGGGAATATAATTCTCAAAGTAAGATCACGGTGTCGACCATAATACTGGATTTCTCTAAACCTTGTGTTTTAATTGTTAATTTCTCATGATCAGTCAGTAGTCGACATTTGTCACATAAATCAGACAAGCCTTACTTTGAATACCGTATCAACTGGGACATGTCAACATCGTAAGTAGGGGATTCTGGGATTGCGAAAATAAATAACCAGCGAATGTTTTTAACTTTAATTAAGCATTTGTTTCAATTTGCTCTGCATTGTCATTATCTTACACTACATAAGAGAATGGAAAGTTATATTTCATTACCAGATCATAGTTATCACGTAATTCCATTTGATGCAGTGATTGAATGCCCATGCCGGCGTTTTGTCTGGTGTGATTATATTAAGTAGCCTTTTAAAATAAGAAATCCCGATTGTTAAATGAAACTTGTAACAGATTATGTAGTTACTGTATATTGTATAAAAGGTAAATATCCTCACAATGAAATATAATCATTAAAATGTTGACATTTAAAGAATCCTGTTTTTGTTCTTTATTTGCGGTGCCTGAAGTGTATCCGTTTACAGCTATATTTAGATTGTATATACTATATACATTACATACCTGAGGTACAATTTGACTTTTTCCTTGTTTGATTGGTCAGTGAAAACGACAAGTCGACCGCCAATCAGCCAACAATACCTGTAGCTGTCAAACCATGACATTGGAAATGAGCTCGTGAAAACGCTGGAGTTTGAAGGGAAAATGCCTAAAGCAAATATAAAAAGTATATATGCAAAAACGAAAACGGTAGAAGCACATCCTTATACATTTTATCCGATCTGTCAACGCTCGATCAATTTCACAAAAAAGAGAGCTGATTGGTAAGTAATTAAGAAACGCTCTGTGGAAACATCAAAAATCCAAACATAAACAAAATATATCTCTTAGCAGACTTAAACTAACGAGCAGGGAATGAAAAATAAGGGGAATTTGTTGACAGTCCAGAATTAGAAAAGGGGATAAGACAGAGATGTGGAGGATGTTAAAAGCGAAACTGATGTTGAAGTCGGGCGCAGAAATGGTAAATGTGCTTTTCGACATTGAAGTAGATGTAATTGTAACACATAGTACAATAGGGGGCCTGTCATTTGTATACATCATTGTAGTTCAGCGTTCCTCTATCACAGTAAGAGGATACGTTTACTTTACCATGAGCTTATGGCTTACATATTACACAAGGTATGATACTTTGACACAACAGTTGTTGGCCACCTTTTCAAAATGTTCCATACATACATCCAAATGAGACATAGGAAAGGTTTTTGACACTGAAAATACCGTTTGCATTTATTAGAGAGGATTCTTGAAAGGGGCATCTAAACAGCAAATCCAGCCAAAACAGTTGATATTTTACAAGGCTATCAATCCCTACTAGGGTACAATTTTTAAATAGAAGTAACTTGATAAAACTTTGATATGTATCATGTCAAACTGTGGGCCTTGCTGTTGACATTTAATTTGTTCAGTTGTTTGTCAATTTCAACAAAACACGAGAAAAATGTATGTTTCATTGGGACATAATTAACTCATTTGTATCGCATTTATTGTGCAAAACAGTCATGTCGTTTTGTTCACAAGAGTCTAAAGCACAAAATAGGAGCATTGGTTTGACTAGATTTGGCTTTATGATATGTATTAACACTGATTTTATTTTGACCTTGAAATGCAAATGGCGGTTGTGAATAATATCACACAATTATGGCATATAAGAAGGTATTTTAAGCGTCAAAAATGCTCTTATTAGATACTACAAAGAACTCTAGACATGGCAGGAAGACTGTTTTTAGGAAAAAATGTTCATCAGTTCAGTTTGGGGTAAAAGATATATATTTCTGAAAAACTCACCAGTTTGACAATTTGTCTTAAAAAGGTCATTCTTACTATAATCAGATGTCTTAAAAGTATGATATAGGAGCATTTTTAATGGCTGCAATGCTCCCCTTTATTTTTGTGCAAATTTTAAGATATTTATTCGTGTTTGAAATACAACATTATTCTGCTATATAGATGACCCTTAAGAACAGTCAGAAATCAAATAAACAAAATCACTGTTGTTGTAGAACAGAATAGCTCGTCTCGGAAATATTTGTCAATAAATAATTGGTTAATTTGTGCTTAACAGTCCCTATCCTAGTACAATTATAAAATTTAAGTCACATAAAAACATGTGAAAAAACATTCCCCCCCTACAAATATTTCAGTTCAACTACATTATGTGATAAATTCAACATTCATATAAAAAACTATATGTTTTTGTCAGCATTACAAGTCTCTAAGTCTAGAGTATGTAAAAATGACGCCGACGCAGACACCGGGGCGACAACATTAGCTCTCACTCTTCTTCGTAGTAACAAGCTAAAAACACTAATTCCTGATGAAGCATGTATCCGTTATTCCATCTATTAATTACAAATCCTACATTTTGATTATGAATTACTTCAATGCCGTGATCATTATCTATAACAAAATGATAATATTTTTTTTTTATTTATTAATGATAATATCATTTTTTTCTGTGTTTTAATAACGATACCTACCGCGTTCACAAAGAGCCTTGCGTGCCTTGTTACAATTCGTCGACCTGAAAAGTCCGGCAGCGATTCTGACACACTGTTCCCTCACACAATAGTTGGGCTCTTCATTTGCTACGTCCCATCTACTCCAAATCATTGAGTTTCCACTGACCCATGTATAGTTAGTACAGTTTACCGTCGTGGTATAGAGGCCAATAAACACTTCTTCAGTTGATCTGTAATACAAATGTATGTCAGTAAATATACATACTACCAAAACGGTTCACCTTTGTCAAATCAGATTAATCCTATTAGTTATATAACATTCTTAAATCGCAGTAAATTCAATGCTCTAAAAAGAATTTAACATCCGACCATCACTCCGCCATTGAAACGTTCTTTATAAGAACGCCGATATGGCACAGCGGTATAAGATGCGGGTATTTCTGGCTAGGCGATTGGGTACCGTAGATCGTGAGTTCGAGGCCCGGTCAGGGCACGAGTCAAAAAGTTGTCTTCCTTCGTCATTTGTGTTTCTATGTTATATATATATATATATATAACGGCATAATGCTTTTTTGGATAAACACCGGACAGTACTAGTTAATAATAGACTCAATATATGTAATATCAACTGTGACAGGGCCCATTGTTTACATTATTTCCAAGTCATGACGTTGTTGTAATACTCCGATTTATCTTAGACATCTTTGGTTTGCGATGTACTTTCTAAATCAATACTTAATATATAAGCCATCATGGGTTATCATTTTCTTCCAATAACTATCAATGTATGGGAAAGTCATCAAAAATCTTGTTTTTGAAGATACATGTATATGTAAAAAAAAAAGATGCCTGTGTAACGCTAACCCCGATGATAAAATAAAGAAATATCGGCTGCACAACGAATTGTTGTTTGATATGGTATCTATTTTATTAAAATAGCTTTTTTTACACACAACACGAGATTTAGCTAATCATTTGTAACTTTAAAAAATCAACGAACAATTTATGGTATTTACTAGGAACACTTAGGAGATTTGTCTAATTATTATTATTGATCACGATTATAATAAACATTCTACAATTTGATTTAAACATTTTGATTCATTAATTTATGAACATCTCAAATTCATAGCAGTTAGACTTTAAAACTTGAACTTCTGCAATTCTTTTCCTACCTATCGAATAAACACTCGCAGACTATATACAGGTAATTATGCAGCGGAGCACGCTAAAACGTCTAACCCTTCCACAGTAGGTCTTCTAAATGTTGACGTAAATGCATTCTGCGCGACAGATATTGTTTTGATCAGTCCATTTGTTAAACACTTTGTTATAAATTTCAAACGTTCACCGACAATTTGTGTTTACTTTTGAATCATTGAAATTATGATGTCTATTTCCTGAATCCCGTTCAGTTTAATACCGATCGAAACCAAATATTTGTCTTTTCTTTTGTTATTATCTGAATGATCTCCATTCTCTTTTCGCATGGCCTCACAAAGATGTATTTTATATAAGGTGTAAAGGGTTATTTATCTTTTACCAAGGTCCTTTCCCTTACTGACCCTTTCATTGTTTTACCAAGCTTTATGAAACACGGTATGACAACACATATTGTCCAAACTAAACGATTATTACAGTTTCTAATTTTAATACGATTTATATATTACATCAAATAATGGACCCAATGTAAAAAACCCTCATCAAAACAATGCCAAATGAATAATAGACTTCTTTTTCTTCTCTATTTCTATTTTGTACACGCTGCAGTCCCGAAGGTGCTAAATCTCCGACGAAGTGTGCAGATGATCGATTGAGACCAATTGACTATTGCATTTTCTTTATAACTGTACAACACATAAACATTTTATATATTTGTTTCTTCACTCGTTACTCTGAATAAATAAATAAGTTATTAAAATAATTGCATTAAAAAGAAACTATATCATACTCTTCTTTATTATATAATACGTGAATATTTTTCATTTTAGGGCGCTATTATTTTCTCTTTATTATTGCTACCGTTGGTGCAATTGAATGCATTTTTTCGTGACAAGCATGCTGTATATGCTGTCAGCGATATCATCTTTATAGGGTTATCAAAGTAAGCGTATGTTTATATTAACATAAATAAACTAAACGAGTCATATTAAGTTCAATAAAAACAAAAGCACGCTCCAATGTAAACATTTACTTACAAACTATTGTTGATCTCTTTGTCTTCGTCCATGAGACGGTCATATTTGTCTTGGGATTCTATGGTTACCAGGCGTCCATTGGAATTTTCACAATAGGATTTTCCATAGTCCCAAGAGCCGTATTTGGGGGTGTAAAAGAACGGTGACTCCCAAGCCAATACTTAATCCATATGTGGTAAAAAAGCAATACTTAATGAAATGAAAAAGAGAAATATTCAAACTTTCCTGCAAATATTAAGTTTGTTTAAGATTTTGTAAAGAATATACACTCACACCCTCCCACACAAGTAAAGCTTATTCACAGAAATGTATTGGCTGTTTGGTTAATAGATAACTACAAATATTGAAACCTTAATGAAAAATCAACCAATAAATAAATAAATAGAATAAGTAGATAAATAGTACACATGGAAATAGATAAATCAAAAATAATAAATTAAAAATAATGATAAAGAGTCTTTGCTTTAAAGATATTATCAGAACATTTTTTTATAAATACTTCTTTGAAAGCAATATATATACAATGTAAACATTCCATAAAATCATAGCATGAACATGAAAGAAAACTATCGAGTTCGGGGAAACAGAATACATGTATCTCCCAGAGCGTTTGTGAGAAACTGCCAATAACTCCCTCTCCAAAGACTAAACGGAATACGAAGAGGATATATTATTTCATAAGGGAGGGAAAGGCGATGTTTCTGCAAGGGGTTTAAAATTGTGAATTGATTTTATTCCTTAAGAAGTCGGCTAAAGATAGAGGTTATGGTTTTTATCTCCTAAATCGAAATGTCTGTAATTGTCTTAAATAAGTGATTAAATATATTCATAGATATAATGAATTGTTTTAACACTTGAACGAGTTTGACGGACGTCTCATCAAACATTAATTTGTTTGTTATTATTATACTCCGTAATTACGTTCAAGAAAATCAATTACAAATTCTAAGTTGATATAATTTAAGCACGATGTATGTCGCACTAGTTCTCGGAAAATCTGTCACGAGTAATTGCATTAGTCTCAGGATTAAGACAATCTACAAGTAATGTAGGTACCGGATGTTTTAGTTACTCAAGCTTTCCACACAACAAAACGTGAGAGTAAATCGATGCAGTAATCAGTAATCAGTAGTCTAAAATTTAAAATTTGGTCAGTGTCATTTAAGGACGCCCCAGGTTTTGGAGGTGGAGGAAAGCCGGAGTGGTTTCGAACTCAGAGGTGGAGGGCTAGTGATAAAGTGTTGGGACACCTTAACCACTCGACTACCGCGGCCCCTTAGTCTGATTTGATAGTATATCTCATAAAATGTTGTGGCTCAAATTATGGAAAGTAGGGGTCAGAGGTCGTTTGTTAGATATTATTAGATCGATATACGGCTAAATGGTAAATTATCGGCATTGCTTGACTTGCATGTCGGATTATTACAAGGGGAATCGTTGTCCCCGATTTTGTTTTCTTTATTCATTAATGATATGGAATCAGAATTAATTAATTCTAATTTGTCAAAGTTATCAGTTGCAGTTCATTAACCTGTTCATTTCAATGTACGCTGACGATACCGTCCTGTTTTTAGAAAATACAAAAGACCTTCAAAACATGCTAGACTTTTTGCATCCGTATTCTTCACGATGGGATTTAGAGGTAAACCTGGATAAAACTAAAATTGTTGTGTTCAGGAAAAGTAAAAGAATTTATCCTATTGAACGTTGGACATACAATGGTATGCAAATTGAGTTGGTAGATCAATTGTGTTACCTTGGCCTAATTTTTAATTATAATGGTAAATTTACTATTGCTTTGAATAACTTTGCTATGCAAGGCAGAAAAGCTTACTTCTTGTTAAACAGAAACAAGAAAAGATTCATGTTAAATTGTGAAACTAAATTGTCATTATTTGATACATATATCTCATGTTTACTGAACTATGGATGTGAAGTTTGGGGATTTTGTCCGGCACCACAATTAGAGAAAGTACACTTACTGTTCTTAAAAAATGTACTTGGTATAAAAAAGACCGCCAATTCTTCCATGGTCTACTCTGAGCTTGGGCGTTTTTCTTTACACATTAGTCGCAAGATTTCTGTTCTAAAATATTGGATTAAACTTCTGAATACGGATAATTGTGTTTTAAAATCATGTTATAATGAACTTGTAGAGCTTAACGTAACAAAGCCAAGATGTAAAATGAATCTCATGTATCATGTAAAGCATGAGCTTAGTAGTTTCGGATTCTGTGACGTCTGGTTGACCAAGTGTGTTCCTAATGAAAAACATTTTTTGCTGTTATACACACAACGGATGCATGATATTTTTATCCAAGAGTTGAGAAACAATTTCGAAAATTCTTCTAAATGTATTTTGTATCAGCATATTGTAGATCGATTTGAATTGCAGTTGTATCTCACGAAGTCTTTTAAGTTTAGAAATGTACTTACTAAGTATAGGATACAAGCACACGATTTAAGTGTTGAAACTGGTAGATACCAAGGTATTCCCCAGGCCCAAAGACTGTGCGTATTATGTAATAGAAGGGAAGTTGAGATGAAGCTCATTTGATATCATTATGTCCAGTTTATTCAGAGTTGAGAAGTGTGTACATCAAGCCGTATTTTTATCGCCGCCCTTCTGTATTCAAGTTATCTGAATTATATGCAAGTAAAAATGTTAAAACTTTAAGAAATTTCAGTAAATACCTAATGCATGCTTCGTCCAAAAGAATATCTCTACTCAATAACTGAATTGCGTTAGACAGTATTTGTCAAGTTTCGTTATTTTGCTTGCTTTAGAGAGTGTGTTATATACATGTGTGTAATGGTATGAATTATAATTATATCGGTTGTGTTCTCCGCCATCTTGTTCAAATTAATTGTAATGTACGTTTATGTGCTACATTCGGAAATAAACTAAACTAAAACTAGTCTAAAATTTTTAAAGTAAAAATCAAAAGCACTGAGAGAGAATCGACATCTGCTCATTTATGAAGCTTTTTTTCAGACACCATTCGAACAAATAACTGTTTACTGCGACCGCATGCGTCAAACACGATGCATTTCAGTCGAAAAGGTGTACTTGAAAGGAAATCATTTGGACGAAATGTGATCGAGGTCGATAAATGTAGTCATAGTATTTTCCCCAGAAGTAACGTCAGTAGTGATTAAGGCAACAAACTTCACTTTGGACCTCATTGACCTTAGCCTTTGATCAAGTGACCTTGATCTTTGGTCAGTTGGCCTCTTTAATTCCGAATTCTCGATCACGAATATTTGGTCACCTTTACCTTTGTCCTTGATTTTGACATCAGTTTGTATTTTTGTGAACAGATTGATTGCTAAAATGCACCCTTATCTCCATAATGGGAAACCTGACATTATGACAATTCTGTCATTCCTGTCAAAGTGAGATTTTAAGAATTAGCTTAATTTTCCCTATTGGTCCCCATCCCTCAGGAGTCCAAGAGCCACCGTTTCTGCGTATTTAATTTTTCTTGAGTGATGGATGGTTCAGACCAAATGTGGACCGAATCCTTTCATTTCCACAGAAGAAGAAGGCCTCAGCCTCATCGCAATTTGGATCCCCATCACCTTTTGATTCTTTCATTAAAATATGAGCTATATCCAGTGAATGGTTCTAGAGAAAAACTAGTTCATAGCAATTTAAGCAAATTGTCCCCATCCCTCAGCACCCTAGGGGCTAGCTCCACCATTTGTACAATTTGGAATCCCCACCACCAAGGTCAAATATGAATTATATCCAATGTACAGTTTTGAAGAGGATCCTGCTGAACCACGGTGCCTGTAGGGACGTTTAATGTACAACACATTTCCCCCGCCTTGCTTTTATTTTTTCATATTTTTTTAGGGATTTACTCACGATTCCATGACGCTACCCTTTCCAAAAAAGGCGAAATTGACCAATTGAAAATAGACTTACACGTTATTTGTAATTTTGTTACGTTTTGATCGCAGAATCAAGATCACAAAACATTTTATTAGCTTTCCATCACTTAATTCGCAATGCATACGTTCCGCTTATCAAAATAAACCCTAAACAACCAAGCTGACAAGCACTGATGTTATTTTCTAGAGGATCTAATAATAAAATAAAGAGAAATGTTCGTTTGAATCTGATCATTTTCATAAGTTCATTTTCTGTTTAAAGGAATTGAATCCGAACAACATCAATATGGGTGGTCGGATGGTCAGGGGTAACGCACTTGCCTTTCACCTAAGCGGCCGTGGTTCGATTACGGGGATAGAACGTTGTTTTGAGTAGCGATACTTGCGATTATGTTCTTATCGACAGTATAATCACATAAACAGCGTACTATTGCCATCCTAACACGTTTTATGGTAAATATATTTAGAAACATTGTTATACATCGCTACAATTACGCTGTAAAGTACGTTGTGACCACCGCTAGTGACACAAGATAATATTGTTTGAAGACTCAACAAAATCAATCGTTCTGGCCTGATATTATTTTCTGGAAAGAAACAGACAGACAGACATATTTCTGGACAGACAGACAGACTTCCGAACAGACAGACAGACAGACAGACAGACAGACAGACAGACAGACATCATTATATTAATACACTTTTGTTTTGTTTCAATTGTTTAAACGTAAACATCAATATAATTAAATACGGCAAAGTAATAAATCGTTGATGATAAAGTAGAAAAACCGTCGTAGAAATTGATCTTAAAATAAGATATCTTAACATAACTAATGTTTGAATAAGGCTTGAATTAGTTCCCGATAATCGACAATATATATTAAACACTTTTCGTCGAGCCACAATAACAAACTTAATATATATATAGCTAAATAGATGATTAAAATAATAAAAAAAAATATGAAATAACTAAAAACTAAAAAAATCACCTTCACTCACGGCGATCCAAGTCCCCAGGATAAAGTTCATGATCTCCATAGCTGTGTTTGTAGTATTCCAACACGTATATACCTCGGTACAACGATCAATATATATGTTTTCTTTTTCTTTCAGCTATTGTTTCAAACAATGGTTTAAAGCATGAAGCACAATTGATATGTAGATCAATTTCTCAAGCGTTGAGTCTTGATATCAGATAAGAAAAATACCATGTAAGAAAACACAGCCATTAAGCGCTATTAATACCACTATATATCGTCTGTCAGTTTGACAATTTACTGCTACTGGAAACTGAGTCGGAGGTATTTGAATGGTGTAGAAACACTGAAACAATTACATTTACTTAAGCCGTATCATTCTTATGATTGGCTATAATCCTTCATGCGGAAAATTCTCTTTATCGATCAACATGTCATGTGTATACCAAGTATCATATCATAGCATACTCATCCACTAATAAAAATCTGCTGTCCTATTTCAGAATGCTACTTATACATATTCACGTGGAAATTGTTCTGGTACGTTTTGGTTCAAACAGGTTTTGCCCCGTCCCTTAGGCCCCTGGTGGCCAGGGTTAATATATTCATACCATCAAATTGCTATACCACGCTGAAAATTCTAACCAAATGAATAATTTACAATGGTAATAAAACAAATGATACCCCAAAATGCATATATAAAATATAGTAAAGTTTACCACCTAACCAGGGGCAACCGTGCATCTTACATCCTTCCATTTATAAAAAAAATGTGATTCTACCATGTCATAAAAATTATGTCTATTTGACCCATTTTGCCTTGCCCATTAGCCCATCGGAGTCAGTCAGGGCAAACATGTGTATACCATCTAATTGCAATCTCATATTGATAATTCTAACAAGGTTTCAATTATTTCCATTGACTAAGAAATGAGACTAAAATGTGATTTCCTTGTATAAATTATTATCCCCCCCCCCCCCCCCCCCCCCCCCCCCAGTGGTAAACTTGTGCCCTTGGGGTCATGAAATTCACAACTTCGGTTAGGCATCTAGAATCCCTTACATCTATCGTAACTATTTGATTCTACCTTATTTTAACTAATTTGGAGACAATTGACATATGGATGATATCTGTTCCACTGGAATTGGTTCCGGGGTTACTGAGACATCTAAAATGAGGTTTACGGACGGCCAATCACGATGGAAGACGCATGATGGACGACGAACGAAATGCGATTTGAATAGGTCACTTGAGAATTGTCCTTAAAGATCATATTCAAATTGAATTCGTATAGTGGATACAATGAAGTTTCACTTTTTTTAGCAAACAAATGATAACTTAAGCTTTTATTTTCCTGACTTTCCTTGTGAATAAACTTAATATACCTTGCTTCCTCTTGTAAAATCAATGACATGTCTCCCATGTGACTAGATTACATTTAGACGGAAGTCAGTTAAGAATACAGTTCATAGTGTTAATCACTATCTCCTACATAAACGACTGTAATAGTGTGAACTAAATGATGAAGTTTTCATAGGAATAATGAAATGTTTTAACACTTGATCAAGTGTAACGGGCGTCTCACCAAGCGTTAATGAAATTGTTATCAGTATACTCGGTAATTACGTCCACTGAAAGACATTTGTTCAAGAAATCAATCAGGTTTGTTGAATTAATCATAATGTTAAGGAATATTAAATATCTCACCAGTACTTCGACAATTTCTCACGGGAAATACAAGTCTCGTGATGAAGACAATCTAGTAATGTAGATGCCGGACACTTTTTGCTTACTCAAGCTTTACACACAATGAAACGTCAGTAATTTGCAGTTTCCTGTTAAATAAGCAGGAAACAATTATATATCTTTTATGTATAGAACAGAAATGTTTGATACAAAATATGAGTGCAAAATTAAAGACATATCTAACTTCAAGATTTCTACATGGGAAACTAAATGGGCGAAACATATCAGGAAACACTATAAGTAAAAAGACATTGTAATAAGTAAAGGCTTAGTCGAAGTCTACCAATTTGAACTTCTAATTGATCAAATAGATGTTGCCACATGCTTCCATATCAGCTACCAACGATGTTCATGCTTATGCTATCATGCCGCGGTGGCCGAGTGGTTAAGGTGTACCGACACTTTAACACTAGCCCTCCACCACTGGGTTGCGAGTTCGAAACCTACGTGGGGCAGTTGCCAGGTACTGACCGAGGGCCGGTGGTTTTTCTCCGGGTACTCCGGCTTTCCTCCACCTCCAAACCTGGCACGTCCTTAAATGACCATGGCTGTTAATAGGACGTTAAACAAAAACAAAAACAAACAAGCTATCATCTCAGTGAAGAAAGATTAAATGGACAATAAGTCTGACAATTTTGCATGATTAATGTGTGCATCCATAACCGCGCCCACGTATTCAGGAAGGAATTAAGGAAGCTAGGATATTAATACAGTGTGGAACACCTATTCCATAAACAAGGCTATTGGCAGTGCTAGATAATCACCCGGAGTACATTACTGCAAGCTACGCTCACCAATATAACTAGCAAGGTGAAGGCGCTGCTGCGGGAAGTAAAGGTCAAAGGGAATGTCCCTTTTTTTGCTTAATTAATAAATATATCATAAATGGATGATCTCAGGGACGCTGACCGAAAACAACTGTATGTGGACGTCAACTGCAGCTATTTCATAAATGAAATGACGAGTTACAACTAATTTAATCATATAGCTACTTTATCATGAAGATATTTACAATTGACCTTGTCGATAGTTTTTTAAAAATTGTACCCCGTAGAGATTACTTATATCGCCAATAAACCAAATATTAAGAAAGATCAGTTGCTATTTTTTATTTAAACATAGCTTGATTTCAGCAAATTTCAACTCGGTACAATAATGTGTATAAATAGCATCATCATCTCTTTAAATTCATTGAAGAACATTAAGTGTTTGCTGAGGGTATCCTCATCTTCTCTATCGCGTTGTTTTAAACTTTCAAACTGATACAAATAAATAGATTCGACTTTAAATTAATATTCATGTTACTATCTAATATCCGCAATATATTCTGAGGCAATTTACCACAAATTCAAAGGCAATAAATGTCGAATTGATAAGAAGTTAAACAAACCTGAATGTAAAAAGCGGTTATCGCAAGTAACAAATCAAAGACTAAAAGATTAAAGTTTGTAATTTATGAACATGTACGCATCTTTAAAAAGTGAAAGAGTCCAAAAGGATTTTTGGAACTGTCTACACATGCCATTACAGTTTAAATGTTTAATTTACACACTCTTTCAGTGGTCGCTGATTATCGATGTTTCGTCGGCGAAAGAAACACTTTACGCCATCTTTTGGCTGTATTGTTGCATTGTCTTGTATTTCAAAAGTTTGACCGGGAACCAATTCAAAATCAAAATTCTGCATAATCTTCGCAATCATGATTTTCATCTCTATCTATGTAGTAAAATAAAAAATAGCCCATGAAAACATAAAATATAGTCATATAAAAACATAGTAATATATTCATTCTTAGATTCAATATACACACGTTTCTATCACACAATACTTAAGTAGATTAACCAACGGAAAATTATGATATAAAATTACAAATGTAAACTACAATTAATTTCCAAGCGGCCATTCTTTCGGTTTGCTCGTAATGTTACTGTAATCAAAATTACGACGAAAATGACCAAACGGGCTCAGGTGTTCCCATATAAAATGATTGTTTCACAAAATAGTAAATAATTTGTTTAAATTTTAACTGTGTCCTAAATAAACTCTTTCTACGGAAATTGATTGCTAGTTGTTCATGAAGTTTGTGCTAGGCCTATATCTAATGTATCTCTTGTCGGCATACGTCATTCCTAAAGATAGTTTTTAACATCACGATACAACGTACACACCTCTGCAAATTTTTTCCCAATACATATGTGAGGTCCAACTGAAAATGGGGTAGAGACATATCTCCTTAACCTGAAAAGTAAGCATATGCACAAAAAAAGTGTTTAGCATGGTTTGAAGTCAATATGGTTGATTAATGGGAGTTTTCAGTATTTTTCAAAAAGTATATGATAAAATAATAGATCAGATGCTCAACTAGGTCAATGTGACCTACTTATTTAAATTTTTGACATTTTCTTCAACTGCATTTCTTGAGCTGTTTTTTTTCTCTAGCAGAAACTGCAAAAAGTGATTTTACATTGAACTGCATGATCAATGGAATCTTCATTTGTACCCTCTCACTTTTGACAACCGAAATTTCAAAGAAAAAAAAAATAAAGAAAAATGAAATGAGATATATAAATGTGCAAGTACCATATTACCTGAAAATGACTTCCTGAAAACTTATTTTTATCACTGAGGCGCTGCAGAATGACCCACATTGGCACTTTACTTTCGTTATACTATGAATGATTGATATAGAATATTTTCCCTAAACTCATTTCAGTGCTTTACCGCCTAATAAATATCGTTGCAACAAGCAAATGATCGATTACAAACTTTTCTGGACTGTTTCTGTCGAATCGTTCTGGTAGAAACTTTGTTGGGTTTGCCACATTTTGCTCTGCCCTAGATGTAGCATAGAAACTGATCTAGAAGAAGAATCAATGCATTGTACTCAAACTCAATAAGAGTATATATGTTATAAAAAAGTCAATAACATGAACAATGAAGTATGCATGTGATGGAAAGCCTTCTTAAGATACACACATATATATTGGAAGTTATCAGAAGATTTATCACATTTTTTTCCAGAATAACGATATCACACCTGGCATTATACAGCTTCAAACAATGACGTCACCTGGATTTATTGCAATAACTTCATTGAAAGTCTAGGATAATATGATATTACTTAGATGGGATACATTGTCAATTTTGTACTGTGCATATACAAACTTAGGTGCCAAATCTCCTTTAAAACAAGAAATTTTGTTTGTACAGTTAATGCAATATCAAAAATGACAGAATTCGGCCTATTGATATACCAGCGTGCTAAAATACTTTCGTTTTTCTCTTTTAACATAAAAATTCATTATTGATTGCATCCATATGAAATCCAATAGTGTTCCGCCTCTATATTAAGAAAGTTCTGGTCTTAATTAAGACCTTTTTTTCCTTTGTTAGTGTTAATTACACATGTTTCTATTCATATAAAGAATACTCCTGAGGAGCAGTAAATACGCTGTCGGCGTTGTAACATGATTAAAGTGATGGCAAGATGGAATGAATATATTTAAAACTTGCCTACCATCATGTCGGTGCCTGCAGGAACACAGTGACCACCAAGTATGTAGTCCTTCACTGTTTCGCGAAATGTTGTCTTAGCAACGGGATAAAGCCGGAGTGTCTCTTTCAACACCATGTCTAGATAGAGCAACTTCTCGAGTTCATTCAGGGTGATTACTGACATAGCTCCAACATTTTCATCCACCTCTTGTTGTAACCTAACGAAAAAACATATCATTTCAAAATTTCTTTTACAACCACGCAATATTGCTTTAAAGAAACAATGTTCATCGATTTGTTAAAAACTCATATCACCATTACAACACGATTTTTCTGTAGGAAATACTACACTTTTTGTCTATATATCCAATTTTCTATATAATTTGACAAATTCCAAGATGTCGTCTCCTTTGATCGCCCTAGTTTCTTAGTAACACTGGTAAGTTCTTAAAGGACGAAACAGCTATATGATGTTCCTAGTATCAATAACGAGTCCTTACAGAACGAAACAGTTGTATAATTTCCCTTACATCACTGACGAGTTTTAGAATGACGATACAGCTGTGTATGTCCTTAGCAACACTGACGAGTCCTAGGAGGACGAAACAGGGGTTATGTCCTTAACAACAATGACAAGTCTTAGAAAGACGACACACCTTTATGATGTCCCTGACTTCACTAACGAGTCCTAGAAGGACAAAGCAGCTATTATGCCTTAAACAACATTGACAAGTCCTAGAAAGACGAAACAGTTGTTATGTCCTAAGCTACACTTACGAGTCATAGAGGGACGAAGCAGCTGTATGATGCAGTTTTACTCTTTTTGATTCGTTTATAAATGTGCTTATATCTTTTGAACAATCCTTTGAGCAGTTGAGATCGCAGGTGGCATTCCATACTTGATGATTTTTTTTAAATGCCCAAGGTTAATCGGTATTTAGTTAAATTCTGACACTTTTCAAAAAGACACATTTATTGCATTTTTGATTCCCGCACTTTTTGACACTATTATTTTTTTTCGATGTTTTTAACTTTGTTAAAAGTATATGAAATACAATTAAAAGTGTAACAGATCACTTTGTACAAGTTTGTACAAAAAAGTAAAGATGAAATTTATTCGTCATTTAGAAGATTTAATAAATGACATTTTTCACCTTCAATCTTGTACTCTATGTACTTAACATTCTTTTAAAATAAATGAAGTTTGGAAATCGTGAATTGATTTGAAATAAATGTCTTTTCCGTCTCCCTATGTAGATTTTGTTATTTATTTTGACATATTCAGACTTTTTCAGTTGAATCCTATGATCAATTTTAACCTTTGGCATTCTAGCATTACCGATTATGCTTGTAAGGACAACCCAGTTAATCAAATAAGAGCAAAACAGCTGTATGATAGATATCCTTAACATCACTAATGAGTTATACAGAGAAGAAACAGCTGCATGATATCCTTGATATCACTTAGTCATACAAGAACAAAACAGCTGGGTGATATCCTTGATATCACTTAGTCATACAAGAACAAAACAGCTGAGTGATATCCTTGATATCACTTAGTCATACAAGAACAAAACAGCTGTATGATATCCTTAACATCACTGACTATTCCTATAAAGACAAAACAGCGGTATTAAGTCCCTAGTCTTAATGATTATTCTATAACTCAAAACATTTGTGTGACGTAGTCTACTGTATCCAGTTCTACTGTATTTGACTTAATTGTATCCAACTCTACTGTATCCAACTCTTTTTTATTTAACTCTACTGTATCTAACTGTACTGTATCTTGTGTGTATTTTATACAATGGTTTAACACCTCGCCGAATAAAAACGAAGATATGCGGTAATGTATCTTACTTGTTGTAACATTCCTGGTTCTGGCAGAGGAGGAAAAGCGTAAAACTCAAGGCATTGGCCGAGGTTTCCTGTCCTGTTTGATATAATTAGAATAAATCCAAGTTACCATAAGAGGTTAAATGAATTACCGAATAAACACATATACACACTCTTTTAATGCATTTTTAATTGTTTTGTTTAAATGCTACATGATAAATGTTGCGTTGATCACAATATAGCAATAGTTCCATGCAAGAAAGTCGAGACATAAATAACGTGTAATATTACAATCAATACGAGAACTGATGACAGGAGATAAAATCACAACGAATATAGAAAAATGTTCGATATTTTAAAATTCATTATATGTACCTGCAATGATGAATGTCAAGAAATTGTCCAGAAGTGTCTCGTCCGTTATCATTGAGGGATATTTTTCTGAAACAAAACCTGTGATTTGGATTTAACTGTGTTACTATGACTGCCGGTAACATTGTTAGTATAATCTAATGTAATTGTCTTCTATTACGTCTTTGAATATTGTGTAATCTTATATTTGATATTCATTCTGATTTTTACTGTGTCTGTATAGGCTGATATTAGTTGTCTCCCCTGACAATATTCGTATAATCTGATAAGAGCTGTTTATATTTACATCTATGATGTGATCTCCTGTTTGATGTCCATTCTATTGACATTTTGTAATCATCTATTTGACATATATTAACATAAATTGGACTCGATCATTACCTTTCAGTTCCATAATATACTCCAAGAGATCACGCGGAAAGTAGTGTCCTTTCCTTTTCGCCATTTTTCTTTCGATCATCTGTTTTTTAGCGGTTTGTCTGATGAAGTTGATAGCTTCTCGCACATCTCGGCGAAATTTCCATTTGAATGGATTTATCTTAAAAGTCACACATATTCAAACGAGCCTGTATATGCGTCATGTTATATATGGATATAGCTGCTGTGATAAATGGAATAATTGTACTTTATTATGATTACAAAACTGAAAGATTTTATGTGAAAGTTTCGACATTCTTCAAGAGAAATTAGAATGAAAACGCAATAGAACACATTGAATATGCTGCATATGCATGTCACAACGTCCACAAACCAAGACAGCGTTGGACAACACAACCTTTTCAGGAACATAAGATAGCATAACACACCTTAAATACAATTTTAAAGTTATGGATTCACACGTATTAAATACTCACTGTTATTGAAGGATTAATGACTTGTTCCGCAAATCCTGTCAAAGCTGTCTTCATTTTAGTGACAAAGGGATGGTTCTCTCCACTCAATGACCCCATATCGACATTGAAAGCCACCTGTTTAAATGGCTGACAGTGAATCACTTCAAAGAACTGAAATGATTCTAATAAATTATTTCCCCTTTTCTAGCCTTATTTGATGCACAATTTCTAAAGACCACAATGATAATGGGCTTGAAGTCTGAAACTCGTGCGATAATTGGGTATAATAAGTAATATGCATTCTAAATTATGTAAGCTGATGATAAGTATGCGTTTATGTGTGTGTGCTATATTACTTTTTCATTTTACTCTTTAATTAGCGGATGTAATGTAATTAATTTTGTCTTGGTGTGAGCTAAAGCCCGATGTTAAATTCAATCATGATTATCAATAAAATATGCTGAAGTGAAATAATGGGTTAAGTAGTACACGGTGTACATGTAGCTATGATATACTTATATTTGATATCAAGATGTGTCGCTTCAACGTCCGTCTATATCTGGCTCTTTACACACAACAATAAAATATAATAGTAATTAGTTACTGATATATACCACACGATTTGAATATAAATCAAAAGCTTAATTACTTACTGAAACACTTACATGTTTGTATAATATGGATTTTCTTTTAAAGATCTACATATCTATTATTTTTCGCACTCACAATATATCAAATGCTGTTAGGACATTTAAAGCTAGAAGACCACTTCCATAAAATAACGTCAATATGCATTCGTTTTGAGTAAGCTAGGTCAATACACTCAAATGAGACCACTTTTAAAATATGGAAATACCGATTATTTCGTTGCGTCTTTCTTTTTTATTTGCGTTGAACTTTTCGAATATTTCATTTGGCCTTTTGCTCTAGACGATATTGAAACTAACTGATGTGTGTAGTGTCAAGAATTAACAATGTTGAAATGCGTTTCTTAACGTGGCGAGTCCCATCAATATCTTAGCGATATATAATACATGGACTCTGAGGCAAATTATGCACATTAAATAGTCAATGCTAACCTGGCGTTAGATGATTTTAAATGTTGGCATTTATTGACGTCGCTATAACGTTGAATTTGATTGGGTAGAAGCCGCTTAGTAATTTCTCAAAGGAAATAGTCCGATGAAGGAAGTAATAGTAAAAACAAAAAACCCACAAAAACAAATTCAGCTAAAAGAATACAGTTGAACGGGCTATTTTTGCTCACAAGACCTGGCGTGTACTATGAATGACCCGCGAAGTAAACTTATAGAAAACAGACCCGCCTCTAAAAAAACACAAACCTTGTAAAACAAATGCATCGTGAGTTTGTTAAACGTATTTAATGTGTGGACTTCTGTCTTGCCATCCGCAACTGTTTCCAGAAGTTCTGTATAGCGATCGGCGAACTCGTTGAATTCAGATGCAAATTGTCGAATGTAGCTATTAACAGGACACATACAAATATATGTATAGAACATTAATGATAAACATAGGATAATGTATAATGTAATTTTACATAAATAAATACATTGTTATGTCTTATCTAAACACAAAGAGTAATAGATATTTATTTGTTATTCATCTGCATATTAGCAGTGACAGTTAACCTTTCTTTGACATTAGGGGGGAAAGAAGCTGCGGTAAAAAATCTATTGCGTATATGATGTAGGGTCATGACTAATCAAACAAATATGCAGATTACAACTTTATTTGATCGCATAGATATCTAGATGTCAGAAAACCTCGGGAGCTGACACCACTTACATCTGGATAATTAGTATGTCCTGTCCATAGCCGTTTAGAGATATTGTATACTTTCAAATCACCGGAACCTGATAGTTTGTATCAATGTATGTGTATTTGGACTTATCCAAATTTGTATTGCACTTTTCAGACGTTTTTTGCGGCTAGATTAACATTCGGTGATATTAAAGCCCTTAATGTTCATATAGAGAGAACACTGATGTTGTCATTTTTATTTTCATACAAGCCTTAATCAATCAAATAAGAGTTAAAACGTATTTGGAATCGAAAAGGCTTGGGTGAAGGACTCTTAAAACCCTTCCCGATAATTCATGTCAGATTGAAATGACCTTTCAGACGGTTTGTTTTTCAGCGAGCTCGATTTGACATTTGTACATAATAAGGACTAATTAATCTGCATGTTCTGTTATTCAATTACACCCTGTAACATGTAAATCCAGACATATATTAGTTTAAGTTAAAAATATGCGTATGCATCTATATTTATATTGATCACCAGAGTCCGTACATGAACTTCTCTAAATAACAAACATTCTTTATTTCTAATTATGTAAATCGTTAATACATATCTTACTGTGGTTTAAACCATTGGTCAAGATGCATTCGCTGTTTTATCCAGACCTTATCGTCAGCCTGCAATAAAAGTCCCTCGTTCATAAACCTGAAATGTTAAACACAACATCAGATCCTTTTGATAGTACTTATTAACGAAATATCCTCGATTGTAGATATATTATTATTATTGAATTCAAAATCTAATATATATTAAGATTTTAACACATGAATCAATCGGTGATTCTCGGTTTTCGAAATCTCTCAAGAAAAGAAAACACCAGAGAATCATCGTTTGACGAGAACAACATATAATTGTGAATATTATTGCAAGTTAAGATGTTATTCATTCACGGAACAATGTTGGTGTAGTTATATCTTACATATTATGTATCTCATAATGTATATAAGTTATCTATTATATCAATCTTATGTAATTATATAAGATATCTGATATAATTTGGTTTATTACTAAATCAATCTTATTCCATAAATAAATGGTAACATGGCTTATAATAGAATACCGCTAGTATAACGTTTACATTCACATTATTTTATAGCATGTTAAGTTGCTGGTGTCGATTTAAGCGATCCAATAATCAATAATGATTAACAATATCACTGCATTAATAAACAATGAAACATAGCAAGTACATAACAGAGTAAACACGAGTTTACACTTTTACCTTGCACCAAATACGCCCGTAGTTTCGGAATAAATACGTCTTGATTTCGGATGATTACCTGTCACCAGCACATCCTAAAATAATGATGTATTCTTTTGAGACTTACATACAATTGCAAAATTGAAAAGAAATTCAAATTATTTTGACACATCATCAATTAATAGATAAGTAAGATAGATTTAAAACTGTTTAGTTACTTGTTAAGAAATACATAATCTGAATAACGTATTTTGATATTTTACCTTGATACATTCTGGATCTAAAACAATAACAAAAACTTGATTCCATAAGCAGAGGTGGAAAATCAGGCCGCACGATTTGGAACTGTAAAATAATTAACAATGAAATAAAAGTTCCATAAGTTGTATAACACTTTAGCCAGGCAACCATACATCAATATCCAATCCTACATCATACATTCTGTGTTCAATATGATATGATCTTGTTGTTGTTTTTTTCCAAAGTTGAATCATGTAGTTCCACATATGAGAAGTGCCAAAATACAGACCAGTCCATACCACCATACCAGACGCTTTATATATTCTGATAACACTTATAATCTCCCCCCCCCCCCCCTCCCCGCCCCGGATACATACATATTCTCGCACGCATACACTCTCTCTAACTTGAGTTCACAATAAATACATCACAATAAACCTTAATTTGGTTGAACCATACAAAAAACACAATGATTTCCTACATATGTATATAGGGTTTCAGCTGGCGCAAATCGTCATAAATAATCAAGCTCTATGGTGAAGCTCTATCATTCGTTAATTAATATGCAAAGGTATTATTCCCGTGTGTTACATTTGTACAAAACCTCGTTAGTTAACGTTAGGTAATAAATTAAAATACTCCTACATTTTGAAAAAAAAAAAAATTTACTTACGTTTCTATTAAGTAGTCGTCCATAATACCGCCAGCAGCAATTACTTTTGCTATTGATGGGACGTGTCCGCTCCAAAAACTCCAAAATATACGATCAATTATTTATTCATTTATTTATCTATTTATGCATATTAGTACCTCTGACGCTGCACAACCAGGGAAGTAATGTATTCCATGATAAAAAGGTGTTATGGAAGACAAAACAAATAAGAAATTCGCCGAAACCTATCTTTAAATTATTTGATATTATCTGTACACTCTAGAGCTGAGGGTTTAGGGTAATACTGATAACATATTGACGTGGATAAGCATGTTGATGGGGTCATCGTGCATTGTGATTTTAGTCAAATGTAGTCCATCTGAGAGCAGCACAGTCCTTATAATTATCTTAAAAAGATGTCAAATTTGAAACAACGACTTGTGACTGTATTCTTCCACATGGAACATATGCATAATTTATCCGTATCAAGAAATAAACAAATACATGCTAGTTCAAATACTAAATCAGGACGATTTTCAATTTCTATTCACGACAAAAGAGAATGGCATACAATATGTAGCTTCACATAAAGCGTACGTCATTGATACAGCAAATAAAAAGAGGCTATGTTGTAGTTACGTGTGGGAAACTCTTTTAGTCAACAGCGACCTAAACGATATGTAATGATTGTAAACACTTCATTTGAGCATTATGTAATAACAAGTTATATATTAGAATAAAAAAAACATCTATATGTAAAAAATACATACCTGTCCCTAGGTGGGCCGGGAAGGTGGTCATACTTTTGATGTTGTTGATGAATATACCATGCAACGGAGACGAGTGTACAAAGGCACACAGCTATTAAAATCTCAACGAGTTCCATGATAAATATATTCATTCTTACCAATTGTACCTTCTATATACATAATATAAGTGGAAATAGATACACGGCTGCTATCACGACTGGGAACACCATTCGATTGAACTATTTATCTACAGAAGTAGGCTACTCCTACATTGGTTTTGGCAATGCGCATGAGCAGCCAATCGAAAACAACTTTACCTTGCTCCTCAGATGCAGTGGCTACAATCGCTACATTGAGGTTCATGCAGTTTTAATTTCTCCATATTTTGAATCCCTACATTTTATCAGTAACACAGAATACGTGAAACAGTATCAATGTTTTTTAACTTTATTTTTGTGGTTATTTCAATCTTTTAATGAAAGTTTATTTGAATAACACTTTTACCATGCATATTACATATTTATTCATGTTATCGCCGTTTGTTCTTAATGAGTTATAAGTAACAACACATTGTTGCAATTATTTTTGATTCAGTAGCGGGCAAATAGTAAGCCCCCGTCTGTCCATCTGACTGACAAAGTCTAGTTATTTGTAACCTATCTATTTTGTATCAACATATTGCATAACAAGTACAGTGGGGTTGAAGCTATGTCAGTAGGTTTCATATATTTTACAGAAGACAATCGGAACGATTCTGTAATTTAATGAATGATTTAAAATAGTTAGGAAGTAAATAAACATAGCGTAGTGTTTAATCATCGAGAATCTCGACTGTACCAATAATTTGAGCCATTGACTTATGTCCTCTTTACTAAAATACAGTAAATTGTACGGTGAAGCAATAGATATGGAATGCGAAAAGAATTTACATTTCGCATTACTAATTTATGTAACTGATATGAACAAGAATGGAGAGAAACTTTAAATTCGCCTTTTGTGCACGTCATATTATACATGTTAATGATAGGTTAAGTACATATATGTGACCTTCAAACAGACTAACATGCCCTTATCAAATATCCAGACACTGTCCTCAAGCTGACCTGTACGCAACCTGTCTGCTGTCTTCTAATCTGTGTCATTGGCAAATGTCCCCAAAAGATGGACTGTACTTTTACTTGTAAATGAACTTATAGTACTAAATCATAAATTATAAGAGTGCCTTGAGGAAATTCACCTAAATGAACAAAAAACACAGAAACTGGTGAGTGAATGTTGTGTTGCTAGATAGTAAATTAATATTTTGGAAAAAACAAATTCGAATGATAAATTTCAATATCTTAAAGTGTCTTTTTAACATCAAATCCGCATTTTATCTTCCCTAATATGATTGAACCTTGATGGTCTAATAACTGTAAATTACAAGTGAAATACAAAGTATGTTAGCTGTTTCTTCACACTTTGAAGAACGACTAAAATACCATGAAGTTATACGAACAAGATTAACCGTCGTAAGAATGATATAAAAATGCCATATAAATGAGAATAAGATGTATGAGAAGAATTTGACAGAGATTGATGTGCTGTGTATTCATATCAGCTACATGGGTAAAAATTATATTGTATTTACATGCGTACAGCTAAGATTATATTCTTGTAGAGAAATTAGACACAAAAAGGGCGTTAGTTATTTGCAATTGACCTTTTTAATAAATTACAATCCACTGTATTCATGAATTAATGTTTGTTCGTTTCTATAATGCCGTTCGATAACAAAAACAATGAAAAGTTTTAATTCTGACACATAAACATTAGCTAAACTCTTTGAATGATGGCACGTAAACTGCATATGAAGCACATATGAACCAAAATCCTCCCAAAAATTCTAAAAACCATGTAATTCCATGGTATTACATTAAAGTCTGCTGTGGTTAAATTATCCATGTTGCTATAGCTTGCGTGTTTGCTGCTATCAGCACCAGGAATATTTCAGCACATGCGAGAACCAGAAAATACTTGCACATGCGAGAACCAGGAAATACTTGCACAAAAGTATATGCATAAAATACATGAATTCATGAAAATATCACAAAAAAATGATCGGTCCTGTTTTGTAATTTAACCTAACATCTTATTAAAAGATGTAACAATCTTGCATATGGAAAAACTCTAATAATATCTGGATATACCATGTGACATATGAAAATAGCAATAATAAACAGTATCAACGATGCTAATACTCGCCAGACTGTTGCGTTAAAGATAAGCATCAACTTCGCTAGCCAAGGGGGTTCAAAGCTAAACTCTCCTTTTCACCCGAGAGTATCGCATTGAACACCCTTGAACACCATGTGTTATTAAATAATGCAGGGATTAAAAGTGGTCTTCACCTTCAAAATGTGCATCCGTGCATTAAGTTATGTCACATCCGGGGTACCGTTTACAACACAAAGCCAGCCTTTTGCGTTCAGCATGGGCCTTTTTGTGATGGAACTCTTTGAGATTGTGATAGCTGTGTGCCTTTGTGCACTCGTCTCCGTAGCATGGTATATTCATCGACAACATCAAAAGTATGACCACCTTCCTGGTCCACCTAGAGACAGGTCAGTATATGTGCCTTCTCCGTTTCCCCATTTTTTGGAACAAGAAATGTATTTGTATGTAAGTATTACCTGTGTGACTGGTTGCCTGGCCCGCTACTTATTGATATCTTTATATGAAACCTGTTCTCTTTTGTTCATGGAAAACGAACATGTTTGATATAACCACGGACTGCCTTCAAATCACATCTGTTAGATTTTACGGTGGTTTGCGAGGTGAGCGATTGAAACTATTTTGATTGATTTTGTGCCGCTCATCTTTGTTAACATGATATATTTTTACGCAATTTGAAATTCTATAGGTGAATGTGATTATTCTGTCATGCAAACATATGAAAATAGGCCATTATAACAAGCAAAATGCGCAATTTCCATGCCAAATATATTGTATTAAGGTTTTACACAAAAACAGACCTTCCCAGCATTGACATGAATTTGATTCGATACTCGGTGATTTTAATTTTACAATGTAAGGTAAGACACAAAAACATGTTTTTGCCAGACTTGCAGATTTTTTTTTGTCATTGGCAGTTACTATTACGCTTGCTGAAAATAATCATGTTGCATTACATTGTTATGTACTTGACGTCAAGTGTAATTCAACAGGTTCCTACCATTTCAAGTCATACATCTAGGTCATACGTGAAAGCTCAAATACCATTGGTCAGTATGATCAACTCTATCTAGTATCACTAACAGTATGTGAGAACTCCTCACAAAAACATATCAGGGCGCCATATTGATTTGCGAAAAATATGAAAGTACATGTAGTACATAACATTCGAAAAACATACCCACCCACTCGGGTATTCTTGGCTACGGCTTTCAATCCAAAGTTCATTTCAAGTCTTATGTATTGCGGCGCCTGATATTTTTGCCGCTCACCTTCGCTGTTTACTTAATAACATTCTTAATTTTAATTTAAAATCATATAGATAATTCTTTTCCTACAATTAACCATCCAGCTAATAATCACTGACTAGTTCCAACCTCGGCTGGAGCGCTCATCCGTGACGTTGTCTTACCTAATCGGCATGTTTTCGTGGTTTCGATATGTATTTGACATGTAGTAAAATAAATTCATTGATTTGAATCTAAGACACCTTACACCACTTTTTCAAATTGATATATGCATGATAATATCAAAAAAGTTGTCAAGTCAACGCATACAAACAAACGTACACAACCTTACACTGTAGTGCGCTCGATATATATCTATATTTAATGAGATAGAAATAACAATTATGTGACATTCTGTATCCTAAGCACATGAACATTTTACTCATGAGTGCGCGTGTTACACAGTACATGTATCATGGAGATAAATAGCACAATACCATATGTATGTAACATCTTTGTATTTATAAAGCGTATCCCCAACACAAACTACACACTGATATTTACATCGATGTTATCTTGTGCCTTTATTGTATGGAATATGTCCATTCAGTACTGAGAGTCCCACCAAGATCTATCAACAGGATGTTTGGTCTATATTTGAAAGGATGTTTTTCAAACCGATCTTAATAATTATTTCTGAATAATTTCTACGTGACCTTTCTTCTCTGTTCTACGATGAGCAAGAATTCGCTTTTGAACATCCACTTCTTGATTCTACCGCATTGGAAAAAAAACAATTTTTTCACGAATAGATATTTAAGTTTATTCTGCAACCATCGCACACATCAACCTAACTTCTGTCAGATAAAGCTGTGTTTTATCCTTCCATGAAAAACACGTGCCTTTTCTCGATTCAGACTGAAGTACTTTCAAGTTGACCTGATAATGCATGAACTTTGACCTTAAAGTGTTTGGCAACACTCATCAGATATTATTTTCTGCTACGACAAAAAGGTATATATACACATATATATATTACATAAGCAAATGAATTGACGACAATGTAATAAAACAAAGAAGTTGTTCCAACACATATACATGTATAAACTCACCTCGAAGCAGAAAATCGTTAATTTAAATTCGATACGCCAATCTAAGAAAAATAAAAGTCACAAGTGTTCCATCCGTACATAGCACAAGGAGCACTGTTACATAATCAAACTCTAAGGCTCCATTTTATTGATACAACATGAATAGCTACACAAATCAGCATAGATTAAGCCGAAGATCACATTCTGTGTATCGGGTTTACAATTTGACAGTGATTATGGAGAAACAAGGTTTTTTATGCGAAACGTAAAACATTTAATTTACTGACTTATTGTGGTATCAAACAGTTCACTATCGCAAAATAAATAGTTATATATATATATTTTTATACACTTATGAGTGAAGTTATACTTTGAGGTAAGAACAAGAATGGAACTACAATGTTTATTGAAACACGACAAGACATTACCGAAGGTATTAGATATAGTTCTCATGAATGGACATTTTCCTTCTCGACATTGCGGATGCAACGCTTCAGTTCAAAAAGGTTAGCAAAAGGCGCTTTACGCCGTTTGCATTGAATGCCTGCTACTGGTAAACTGTTGCAGGATAAACAGAATCTATGGTAAGGATCTTACAATATAAGATTTATTTTTGGAACGGAAATGCGCCAAAGGCTCGCCATCTCGTCTGTTTTAGTCCTCGCCAAAATAAACCTTTTATTGTAAGAAACTAACCACATATTCTCTATATATCCATACTTTTCAATAGTAATTGATTTGTATTCATAGGATCTCCATCTCATCCATTGTGCAATAACGTTATTTTCTGTCACATCTGAATGACTGAATTTGCTGCAATAAAAATGACAATTTATACTTATTTGGCGAAGCATTATTGCTGTCCATAGATACTGAAATGGAAAGATTTCAGGCATATTATTGTAAACATGAATTTTCAATCTTCTGTATATAAATTTAAAGATGAAAAAATGTTATACTATCATGTTAACAGGCATGTACAATGTATAGCATTCCTGTCAACGCTGGTAAATGCATGTAGTCCGCATTTAATCATATGTAAATTAAAATGCAGATATCCCGCTTAACGTACTATCCAACAAAAAGTTATAATCAGATGTAACAAGTCGTATAGCTGGAGGTAATTGCGTTGTACGTATTCAAACATTTATGGAAATGCAAATGCATGCAGGGCATCAATAACAACAAATATGCCCTATATTGGGTGATAACCTTTATAGTTAATTCATATGCTAAAAAGGTATTCAAACTCTGTGTGTACCTCTGACTATCGTATATATTACAGAACAGACAACTTTCTGTTTTTGTCCTTTATGCATATGTATGAGGCGGCATGATTTAGAGTGAAATAGCTGCTTGGATTCCCTGTGGCAGTGAAGTCACGCGGTGTCTTTGGGAGATGATTTCAAGATCGTGTGATATCCTTATTACTTAAGTGTTTTCCACCTGTATTTGCATTTATTTTGTTATTTTGTCCTGTCTACCAGCTTATATATGCTACAACATTATTTTTGCCTTAGCTATTTACTGCTTATTCGTCCAAGTTAGGAAAAGCATGAAATAAAAAAAACTGATGCTAAACTCTCAATTTCTCGTTGCTGTTTTCTCTCTCTCAACTTGTATACTGAAATAAATGCTGCAAACATTGTGGAACTAATGTTTGTAATAATATCATATATATCTTCTAAAGCTTCTGGAGCGGGAATCTTCCTTCCATCGGAAAAGTGATAGCCGCAGGCGGTATTTTGGACGACTACTTTATAGAAACGTGAGTAAAATGCTCAATTCTGTAGGATTGGCTGATTTATTGATTTATTGATTTATTGATTGATTGATTATTTTATGCCAACAGCCATGATCGCTTTGAACTGATGTACATGCAGAGAATAAATTTTTCATATCTGTAATTTGGAAGTATTTGTCACAAACAAATGTGAAGTCAGATATTCGATCATTAAGTGTGCAACGGTGAATGGGGAGTCATGAATAGCAAACATGTGGGTCTTCCCGTTTAAAAAAGTCTAAGTAAGATTAGTATGGCTTCTCTATGACTGCTCTTGTGGTGCTGTGTTTGTCAATTTGGTCAAGGGCTATATCAATTGCAGGTAAAAAATGTGTCAGGAGTTCAGAAATGTTTATGTCTGTATGAAAATGTTAAGTACATAGAAAGCATTTTAACATGGATAGATGGACGGATGGCATTTTGGACCGTAAAATGATATTATTGTAAAACAGTTAAATTCGTTTTCAGATCAAAGACACATGGGCTGTTATTCCGGCTGTGTTTGTGGCATGAGGTTATTGTCGTTGTGTTAGACCCCGAATGTATTAAGGTAAAAATCTATTTATTTTAGCATATAATAAATGTTTTAAAATTCTTGTCAATAATAAAAATCACAACCATCTAATAAAAACACTACTTATTGAGTTTGTACAATAAGCATATGTAAATAGCTATTAATATACCGGAGTATAATACTTCCTAAGATACCCTCAGAATGGTACTTACGAAAGAATTTGGTCTAATTGCAGGATGTTCTTGTAAAAGGAAATCACCCGAAGTCAAAGCGTATATATGACAGACTAAAACGTGTTTTTGGTAAAAGGTACGTTATGTTACAAAGAATAGATACAGTAAACATTGATATTTCCATTTATACTTAACGTCATAATCATATTTGTTAAAAATCAATTTCTGATATGAGTAGTTATAAAACCGAAAGTGTTGAAAAACATGTATATATTACTGAGTTTATAATTAGACTATATTAAAATTCTCTTGTTTATCAAAAACATAAATTCATATTGTCATAATACAAAACAGGAAACCATCTTATGTCAGTTTCTGTAAATTTTTATGTTTCAGATTTATTGGCGATGGAATTGAAACGCAGCTTGACCAAAAACGTTGGGTACTACAGCGAATGCAGCTAGACCAATGGTTCAAACCACAGTTGAGATATTGATTTAAATTATCGCACAACGAAAAACCGATACATGATCGAAATAACATATTTATTGGCTGGGTTAATTCAAATGTGCTGTATGTCATTGCATCTGGCCAATTGACGCTTTCATTATGGTAGATTTTGGAGATGAGGTGTCTTCTCCACCTGACCTGAATAGTAATTACGCATTACAGTGACTTAACAACAGGGTTAAACTAATTGTTTAATGTTGTATTATTGTTTGCTTGTAAACGATTTGCTATAAAGATGTATTGTTGTTTGTTACATTATACAGCTTCATTCGTCAATTGGCACCTGAATTCAACGAATTTGCTGATCGTTTTCTGGAACACCTGGAAGCAAAAGCGGATGGCAAGACTGAAATACACACACTTAATATGTTTTATAAACTGACAATGCATGTGTTGTACAAGGTGGGTCAGAAATTGTAAAGGTTTGTTTAGGAGTATGTTATCTATGGTACAGGGTTGTAGGGTATGATATCATATGGTGTGGCTGCGAGTAGGTATGTTATCATCTATTGTACAAGGTTTGTCTGGGAGTAGGGTATGTTATCATCTATTGTACAAGGTTTGCCTTGGTGTAGGGTATGTTATCATCTATTGTACAAGGTTTGTCTGGTAGCCGGGGTATGTTATCATCTATTGTACAAGGTTTGCCTTGGTGTAGGGTGTGTTATCTATTGTACAAAGTTTGTCTGATAGTAGGTCATATTATCATCTATTGTACGAGGTTTGGTCTGGTAGTAGGTCATATTATCATCTATTGTACAAGGTTTGTCTGGGAGTAGGGTATGCTATCATCTATTGTACAAGGTTTGCCTTGGTGTAGGGTATGTTATCATCTATTGTACAAGGTTTGTCTGATAGTAGGTCATATTATCATCTATTGTACAAGGTTTGTCTGGGAGTATGGTATGTTATCATCTATTGTACAAGGTTTGCCTTGGTGTAGGGTGTGTTATCTATTGTACAAGGTTTGTCTGATAGTAGGTCATATTATCATCTATTGTACAAGGTTTGTCTGGGAGTAGAGGATGACATCATCTGTCGTACAAATTTAATCTAGGAGTCGTTTCTTTGCTATGATCTGTTGTAACAGGTTTGTCTAGAAAAAAGATAGTATGGGTAGTATTAAGTATATGTATTTCCTCGACTTCGATAGTTTCTTCGTTCCTTATACAGCTATGAGAATGATATAAAAGTAAGATACAAATGTAAAGATGAAGAAAGTGATGGAAATCAATTTCGTTATATGATATGTACCAGTGAAGTGATTTAGTACTAATTTCTTTTGTATCATATTCACTTTTTTATATGTTCATTTGAACATTTGACGTGATCTTATATTTTCAGGGAAGCTAATCATTTAATAATGTTAATCATGACGATTGCTTAAAAACTTGGAATTTTCATATTTTTTTTCTATTAATCTATAAATGCATTGTACATAACTTTGAAAAAGAAAGGACTACAAGGCTTTCTTGGTCGATTTGGTACAATAACCTCTGTTTGAAGTCAAAGTAAGGAATTATTTTTTATGATTGATTCATGAAACTACGGGCTTTGTGTATGATATAAAAATAATATTTGAATCATATTTCTACATGTTCCATAGTTCTTATCGTCATATGTATTTCACCTCATCCGACTTTATTTACAGGTTGCATTCAATGTAGACATGGGGCCATTGAGTGCAGAGAACCATCCGTTTGTCACGAAAATGAAGACAGCTTTAGCAGGATTTGCGGCACAGCTGCAAAACCCTTTTGTTGCTGTATGTATAAAAATGTCTGCGAGTGTTGTTTTTATTTATTAAGCCTCACTTAAAAGAGCATTTTCTCTCCCGTTTGTTTGCTCAGTGTCAAAAAGTTTATTTCATTTGGCTTTGTGAAATGTAGATATGTATTGCTGCTATATCCATAACGCATGGAAGACTGCTAAAGGCATCAATACCAGTTAATCGCTTTGTATAAATACCGAAATGTTAAAATCCCAGCCAGAGCTAGATTAGATACAATGCATATATTTCTCTTTAAAGTGTTGGCCTTTTACCACCATGTGAATTGTAATATGTTATATTTTAGATTAATCCGTTCAAATGGAGATTTCGTCATGAGGTCCGAGAAGCTATAACCTATCTTAGACAAACCGCTTACAAAAAGATGTTAGAAAGAAAACTGGCGAAAGATAAAGGAGACTTCTTCCCTAACGATCTTTTAGAGTATATCATGGAACTGAAAGGTATGTATAGAACTCTTAATAAATATTATAAAATGATAGTGCAGTCACAACACAGCAGTAGAAGCACTAAGATCTTTTTATGTTTTTTTCTAAATGTCTAAATGTTTTCACTTAACCTGCGACCACCTTCTTCTTGATTATATCTGCCAGCATGACATGTCATTGACAAAAAGAAAAACACGAACCTGCGACCACCTTCTTCTTGATTATATCTGCCAGCATGACATGTCATTGACAAAAAAACACCGTTTCCCTCCGTTCTTGTATGTATTCGTGTTCTTGCGTTGTCTGTGAAAAGCAATTTGCTCGTGAACCTGATTAGGAAAAACTTATAGCATATCAAGGATAGCATATAGGATAATCAAAGAAAGTCGGGTAGGTGGTCGGGTGGCACAGTGGTAACACACTTGCCTTTCACCTAGGCGGCCGGGGTTCGATTCCCCGATCGGACGTGAAAAGGTATGGGGTCACCTGGCCGACCACGTGGGTTTTCCCCGGGTACTCCGGTTTCCTCCCACAGTAAGACCCCTCGCGCGCTTCCATCCGGGCCAACAAGCGTGATTATAAGTTATATAACTTGTTTCGCAATTGCTGTAAAATAAATAAAGTCTATATATAAAGAAAGTCACAGTTTTGATGCAAAACGTGATTCAACGATCATAAAAATACTATTATAAATCCACTACGGTTTCTATTTATTTGTCCTTCATTCGCCCTTGTTAACTGTAACTTTATTTATGCAGTGTCACAAAAGACAATCTAAATCATTATTACAGAAAAATACCCCGCATTAATAACGGATGAAATATTGCTGGACAATTTTGTGACGATCCTAATGGCAGGTAATATATATGTATTCATATACATAATGTATGTAAATATCAATATAACGAATGCTAAGTCGGATATCATTACAAACTGTCATAAATCAATTTCGTTTTCCATGCATGATTTTGTCATCGGGGGCTTCGGGAGGTGGGGGTGTTGGTAGATATTGTCCTAGTCTAATATCATTATTAGAGCGGTTTAAACTGTCAATTTTGGACGATTTTTCTCTCTCTTCATTTTGGTTAGAATGTTTCTTGTTATAGCTATGATTATATAAGTATGCATTAAATTAGATTAAATCTCATAAATCCACTCAGTACTTTACTTTACTTACAATCACTTATTGTAACTTATGTATAATTGAATGGAATTATTAAGAACATGTATTTCTACTTTGAATACAGATACATATACATATTAACACCTGCTATGCAATTATATCAAACAGGACAGGAAACCTCGGCCAACGTCTTAGGTTTCGTGATTTTCCTGCTCGGAAAGAACCCAGAATGTTACAAAAAGTAAGTAAAAGGATTCGTGACATTCCCGCTAAAGGTCAATGTCATAGGCATAGAAAATGTATCAAGGATCAACGGGAACAATACATGACATGCATTAGACTGTTTTTAAAAGAATATACTTCTTGATTGAAAATGGTCAATTTTGTCTAATACGAAATACAGGCTAATGAGACGTACTTGGTTAAGAGTAGAAAATGCAGTGTGTGTTCGAACTAAATAGAAGTTGAATGAGTATATTATTTTATTAGACTACAAAGAGAGGTCGATGAAAACGTTGGTGCAGTTTCGGTGATCACCCTAAATGATCTTGAGAAACTACCGTACCTAGACATGGTGCTGAAGGAGACACTCCGGCTTTATCCTGTTGCTAAGACAACGTTTCGCGAGACAACAAAGGACTACATACTCGGTGGTCACCTCTTACCAATGGGAACTGACATGCTTGTAAGTTCAAATGTTAATCTAGCTTCTAAAGAGGTAAAGTGCTTAAAATGTCAAAACATCTGCATGATAAAGTAATAATGTACAAATGGCTACCCGCCTTACTCTCCAGTCAAACGTCCCGTTTACTTTATCTTGTTTCCATTGCTGGAGAAAATATGCATAGCTTACTTAATAGACGTGCGTGTCATGGGTGGTAGCATTATTGTTTAGATAGAATAAAAAACAATGTCAATTATCGTTTTATTACATTAATGTCAGAATTGTTTTAATGACCCTCGTACGTATCTTATGGACGTCTTTTAATTGCTATAAACAAACTAGTTTGACAAGTTAAGTATGCCGTTCTTAGAGTATTGTTTGTCCTACAGATTAGTTTCTATGCGACGTCCAGAGTGGAGGAAAATGTGACAAACCCTTCAAAGTTTTTACCGGAACGATTCGACAGAAATAATTCAGAGAAGTACGAGTTTGAATATGTATAGTAGATTATGATAAATGACAATTCAGTTTAAATCCGTACGTCACGTGAAAATGGGACAACAAATTTTGAAGTTGTATATTTTTTTCTCGGTTTATTTTAGATTAAGCAAATATGCTTCCACACCATTTTCAGCCGGTCCTCATACGTGTATTGGACGAAAATTTGCTGAGGTAAGAAGAGTGCATTTCTCATAATTTGAAAAGGCATTGCAACCAACGTACTGAGATGTTGGTTCATTGTTATCTAGAAAAATCGAATGTCATTTAAAAAATCTTCTGTCAAAATATGACAACAACGACTAAAGTGGAAAAAAAAATAAAAAAAATTGAAAAAAAAAATGAAAAACTATGTCGAAATCGGGTATAGATGTAGCATTACTAAAAAGGGAACGTTATCTTATATCGAGAAAGAGAAGACGGTTTGGATGCAGTTTTCGATAGGTTCTAATTTTAAAGCAAACTAATTCACAGTTCAGATATAAAAAATCATTAAGGGTTAACTTAACACAGTGGTGGATCTACCAACTTGCATGAATTAAAAATATTTAGAAGTTAATTTCATATATTTAAATGAATTTTGATCGATTGGATTCATGAACCAATAATTGTTCGTTTCTATGCCACCTTTCGATGCTGAGTTCCAATATCGACACAATGTCATGAACATAAAACTTGCTCTGTTAATCGTCCAAGTGCATCCCATCACTTAAAGATAATATCGATCAAACACGTGTGAATACAAATGGTGTTAAGATGAAAAAAATATTTTTTTTAAGTTCTTACAGCTCATAAATTTGTTTTGTTTATACAATCACGATGCCCGTTTCCGTTGGGTGTTACCCACAGCCCTTAACTTAGATCGAGAAGCTGTGATGCTTTGGATGTCCCGACATTATCGGCAAGAGGGGTTTGAACACGAGTACTCGCCTATCCGCACGTTGTTGTCGGAACGCCAACTTATACCAGATACGGACACACATTTTTGTTATTCCAGAAAGTTATGAGTAGATAGATTGTGTTTGTGATTTGGAAATATTTTGGAGTATTGATTATTATATTATGTACGTGGTAAAGACCGAATAAAATACTTGCAAAAGTTTGCAATAATTATATTGATACATACATAGATAGATGACAGAGATACAAGGGTGTTGACATTTGTTGAAACACAACAAACGAACGCTCGTTATTTTTCTTAGATGAAGAACATTGAAAAACTTGTTTGTTCATTACTACTATACTAGAGTATCATGTTTTTGTGTAAAATGACTTGGGAAAGCTGTTTGATAATATCTTTAAGAAGAATCAAAACATGGTTTTAATTTTCAATTTTTTAATAATTTGAATCTCATTTTTGTCAAACAATTTGTAACACCGTCATCAAGTACTATGAGTTCATTTAATTCTACTTTGTCGAATTAATTGTTTGATCAATTTCTTATTTATCTGATCTGGTAAATAATGATAAATAATGATTTAATCACAGAAATTTACTCAACAGATAGAAATGAAAATCATCATTGCCAAGATTATGCAGAATGTCGACTTTAAACTTGTTCCCGGCCAAACCTATGAGCTGACAGACAACGCATCAATACAAGTCAAAAGTGGTGTCAAATGTTTCTTCCGCCCAAGGAAAACGGTATCGGCGTAAGGAATGGCCTTACAAAGCATAAAGGAGAGTATGTAGCCTCCAGATAAGATAAACGTTCTGTTATATATAGATGTTCTTGTTTCAAAAGGGGAAAATACGTATATATGTATATATATTATAAGAGTACACTCGTTACTCGTGGTATATGTTGTTTATATAAATATGTTTGCTAAACGTAAAGGTATACCGGGGTTATATAGTTTCACATATATTTTGGTGTTGTTGATGTTGACATAATGTGGTAATGAGCTTCCTGCCTGTTTTGAATGAGGTAATGAGCTTCCTGCCTGTTTTGAATGAGGTAATGAGCTTCCTGCCTGTTTTGAATGAGGTAATGAGCTTCCTGCCTGTTTTGAATGAGGTAATGAGCTTCCTGCCTGTTTTGAATGAGCGTAAGTAATAAGATGACCTAGCACTGTGCGCTTGACTATTATATATATATATATAAAACAGGAGTTGTCATAAGTGGGTTGAAGTTCTGGAATTTTAGAAATATGTCAAAAGTCACATTCAAAGCTAGCAGGTCTATAAACGTATTGCCAGTAGAAAGGACACACATCAAATGAGTAAACCCTATCTCATACGGTTAACATAATGTGGTCAATGTGTGTGTTTGTTTTAAGAATACCAACGGCAAAGATAAACAGGTTCACAAACGTATTACCAGTTGAATGGTGTTAAAGGTTTAATAAATCAATATTATACATTTCAACTATGACACTAGAGAAAATATCGGTAATTATTGCGGGCTATCTCTGGTGTGTGATCACATCAGGGTATAGGGGAAAGCTGTGTCGTTGTCAAGTATAAATCGGTCAAATTTAAGAAATTTACACGCGAAATTTTCTATTAATCGATTTTGGTAGCAAGACAATAAATAATGACAGGAGATGGGAAATAGGTGATCTATCAAGAATAGTATTTGGAGGTTCTTTGCGAGAGTGGAAAGTTACATGTTTATGGCGGCACAAGAATTAAGTATGTAGACTTAGAACTGGACGTTTTTAAAGATTTGGTAAAGCATATGTTTAGAATATTGTTTTAAAAATATTGATTGCAAGATAAGTCAAATGAAGCAATTAATGTTTATATTTTTGGTTTGTGTAAATAAAAGATTAAATGTGAAACAGAAAGAGTTAAAACAAGAAAAAAAACAAGGAGATACAAAAAGGAGAGCAACCAAGGAGATAACACAAGGACTAAAACAAGGAGATACAAAAAGGAGAGCAACCAAGGAGATAACACAAGGACTAAAACAAGGAGATACAAAAAGGAGAGCAACCAAGGAGATAACACAAGGACTAAAACAAGGAGATACAAAAAGGAGAGCAACTAAGGAGATAACACAAGGACTAAAACAAGGAGATACAAAAAGGAGAGCAACCAAGGAGATAACACAAGGACTAAAACAAGGAGATACAAAAAGGAGAGCAACCAAGGAGATAACACAAGGATTAAAACAAGGAGATACAAAAAGGAGAGCAACCAAGGAGATAACACAAGGACTAAAACAAGGAGATACAAAAAGGAGAGCAACCAAGGAGATAACACAAGGACTAAAACAAGGAGATACAAAAAGGAGAGCAACCAAGGAGATAACACAAGGACTAAAACAAGGAGATACAAAAAGGAGAGCAACCAAGGAGATAACACAAGGACTAAAACAAGGAGATACAAAAAGGAGAGCAACCAAGGAGATAACACAAGGACTAAAACAAGGAGATACAAAAAGGAGAGCAACCAAGGAGATAACACAAGGACTAAAACAAGGAGATACAAAAAGGAGAGCAACCAAGGAGATAACACAAGGATTAAAACAAGGAGATACAAAAAGGAGAGCAACCAAGGAGATAACACAAGGACTAAAACAAGGAGATAAAACGAAGTAAAATTAAGGAGTAAAACAAAGAGATAACACAAGAGTTAAAATTAAGGAGTAAAACAAGGAGAAAAACAAGGAGACAACAAAGAGATAAAGTAAGGTGTAAAACAAAGTCACCGCTGTTATTGATTCTGTAACATTTGTAATTCCCCGTAAGTTATTTTTTAAAAGTTATAAAAGACACTCCCTAAATCTCGTGTCCTTTTAATGTTAATTCCATATCCATCAACCACTCGTAGTGTAACCTCTATATACATTACTAATGTTGTTTTTTTTATTAAAATGATTCTGAGAAATAGTGTGTTTAGAATCATTTGCACCAAACTTCATAACACTAATGATATGAGATATATTCAATTAAAAAACCACAAGTTAATGTAAAACTCAATTTTGTCAGGGATATCGTCATTGTAGAAAGCTTAAATACTGACACATACATAATTATAACATATCGGAGCTCACGCCTTGGAGGCATTGACCATTTGAATGCGTACATACAATGCAAATGCAGTATCTGGTAAGAAATAGTTAAATATTTTTGAAACACTTATATGAGGGTTTGGTCGAGGGCAGGAATACGTAGTGCCAGAATTCCCTATGTCACATTTGATTAATCTATAAAAAAAAAATAACAATTTGAAAATGAACTACAAGGTGTTCTGTCAGTAAATGGTGTACATGGTGAAAAACAAGACAGGAGCATGCCTGCGTGAACAGTAGTCAATAGCAGTACACCACATATTTTCTCTTTTCCTCTTTTTCTCCTTCCGTTGTCTTATTGTAGTTTAAAACATAGAAGAGGTGATTCACAATTAGCATATATAGCTCTAAAACAGATTCAAATGATTTCTTGCATAGACAATAGAAATGTTACTTTATGAAAAAATGTACAACTTTTAGACAATAATATATAGGATGTGTTAAGAACATTTTAAAAAATAAAACTCTTATAATATATTAGAAACCAATAATTTGGGAATTTTTTTTAGGAATGAAATCGGTAAATGCTCAGTTGTGCAAAGAAGATACACTATATATTAGCCGGTAATCAAAAAGGATGTTTGAAATTCATTGTGCTAACGACTTTGTTTCGGCCAAGGAAGATTATTTAAGTATAGTACTAGCTGGATGGATTCAAGCAATTTTCAGAGAGAAAAAAATTCAACTTAATTACCAAGCTAGATGAAAACAAGAACAGAGTGATAAAAAGGCCAAAGATTCCCCGTTTACTCTATCGGAACATCATAATTCTCTGGAATTTTTCGTAACCCAGTGGAATTTTGGTACTACTGTTTTTGTGAAAATTCGAGTTAAAATTCTTAATATTAGATGATATTAGTAGTAGAAAAAATGAAATGAGTCTTACAAAATTAACTCTTGATTAGCATGTGTTTATAGTACAGCAGTTAATTACAGTTATATTTCTATTTCTGTACATTAGCAAACATGAAGAATAATAGTTGATGATAAAAAAGTGATGATCAATTACATGATATGTTCATGTTAAATCCAATAACATAAGCAAAATAAACACAAACAGAAGTATTATGGTATTTGAAAGCAGAAAATCTTCGTGAAAGAAACAGCTGAGATAAATAATATAATATATATCCTCAATCTAGAAAATATTAAAAACAAACACACATTAAAGGGGCATTCCTTCGTTCGAACTGCAGATACGAGTTATACAGTAATTTATAAGATTTATAAATAAAGGAAGCTTCATTCATATTTGGGATTAACTGTAATGGAATAACTATCCTGTTTGTACAGAAAATTTGAAACACTATGCCGCTGTGCATCCGTATCGTGACTTGTCAACACGGTAGCCAGTGTAACTTCGAGTGTAACTTCATTATCAATATGTCGGCCTCCTTCCCTTTCTTTTTACTATCGGTCTGTTGCTGATATTCATACCACTTTTTATGACGTTTATGTCGTGTCCTCATTTTCTCGCTGATTCAGATTTCAGTGACCCATAGCTAGCTAAGAAGCTGCATCCGCCATTTTCTTATTCGTTCGTGAATGCGTCTACGCACGAATTTAATTTTTCAAAAACATTAATTTTTTAAGAACTTTTTTGATAGCTTAATGTCATTTGAACGACGGAGTCCCCCTTACAAATAGGGTGAAAACTACATAAAATACATATAAAGTTTCCCTGCTATGACGCTATTAACAATAATGGCATTGACTAATGACACATACACGATATATGAAAGAAAATTCTTCCAAACAGTGTGCAAATCGATATCATACAGCAAAGATATGAATTTTTTTTTTTATTATCCTGAGTAACCTATAAGTATAAAGTTTCCTTGTTCGTGATAGATACTAAATCCGACACAAACCAAAACAATTAATAGTAAAAATAGTAAATGCTCATGCCATAATGTATACAGTATATAAAATATCAATCGGGAATTCATGGAATGTATCAAAGACCAAAACAGCATTTTCTGTCATATGTTGTTCTGCATACACAGTATGGTAATGAAACTTGTATAAATTCAAGAGTATCTAGAGATGAGTGTAGCTATGCTTGCTACTGCCGAGTTGTTTAATTCACATGCATATATACCACCATCGCTGCTAAATACCATATCAATGATAGCGCCGAGCTGTCGTAAATCATTCCCTGTGATACGAAGGCTTGTTGGAGTCAAGGACGACAAATTCTCTTTACTGGTGTGGTGGAACACGATGACAAACACATCTCTATTGACTGAAATGTCAAACAGATATCGTATCGCTGTTAAAAAATAGGAAATGTTTTAAGCAGTTTTATTACAAAGATATTTTTTCTGTATGTTATAAAACAGTTTCTACACATACATGTACCTCAGTAATATTACCGGATAATAGAAAGTTATTATTACAAGATGCGTCAAATTTAGCTCACATCAGCTGACCAGTGGCGTCTAAGAAGAGGTATCAGGTATCAGTATACACATGCATGTAAACGTGTGATAACCCAGCGGAATATGCGGAAACTTTGGTGCATTATCATTTACTGTAGTTGTTGGCTATTGAACGGAAGTTTAGGTCAGACGTCATTTTCAAGAACATTTTATGCAAAATCCTTTAACTCATATTCAACAAAGCTAAAGTAGGAATATCCTTAAAGAATCGCCACATGTTTAGTGGTAAATTCAGTTAGTTTTTAATCTTACCAAGAGGACCACGGGCATTTATGATCACTGGATAACATAGACACACATGACACAGGTGAATGTGTCTAAAGTTTACCATACTTAAACTGCCATACTTAAAGGACATACAGAAGGAAGCAATCAAATAGATATCATTTTATGTTATATTATATATTGTTATGTGTCGTACCAGCATGAGTATAGACTTCGTACAGAATACTGATGAAGTCTGGCTGAAAACACATCAGCTGAACCTGTGTAGTACATATATATGTTTCAGAGGTCGAACTGTAACGATACTGGAATGATGTGTGTGTACAAACTGCTTATAAAGCGATAAAAAGTACTATATTAAGCAAATCAAACATTACCTATTTCCCTTTTTCTTTGTTGTTTAGCTTCGTCAAGTTCCTTCTGAATCCTACACAATCCTTCATCTTTTGCAGCTGTATTAAAATCATGAATCCTTTGTTATTCTTTATTTAATTATTCAATTACAAATGTACATGTAGTTCATTATAACAGAAAACTCACAGACAGGTTAATATATATTGCATTGAACCTATTACGATATATTGATAACATGTTTTACATTAATTACGTCAATACAAAATTCATTCATTATATATTTTAAAGTCAAATAGTAAGTAAATCAGCCGACTTACTCATATCGTATGGACTTCGTACAAATATATATAATATTTATGAAGTCTTACTGAAAACACACCAACTTACCGGCGTAATACATTTATCGCGATCATTTTAATATGGTGTTAAGATGGGGGCATTATCCTGCATATTTGGCAACTGTATAAACCTTATACCAATGAAATAGATCGTTCTGCCCCTGGCTCACATAAACACGATCATCACGTGGTAATGGGAAAAGGAAGATATATATACATTTATCAACCTGGCCAGCATTTGATAGTGATGGAAAGAGGTAAATAATGTTTTAAAATATTATAATGTTTTATTGATATTTAGCTGAAAACATTAATAAAACGTCTTTCAAAATCAACTCCAGCTCTATTCAACCTCCTTACGTAAGTAAATTGCGGGATTAAAACATGATAAACTTTCATTAGAATGTTATATTTTTCAGCAGTCGATCTTTAGCGATACTGGAATGGTGTGTGCATATATAAACTGATAATATTAAGCGTATAAACATTACCAATGTCCCTTTTGCTTTGTTGTTTGGCTTCGTCAAATTCCATCTTAATCCTACACAATTCGTCATCTTTTGCAACTGAATTAAAATTTAATCCTTTGTTATTCTTTATTAATCTCAATGTAGTTCATTATAACAGAAAAAAAAGTATGATAGCCAGATTAGTAAGAGATATAGCACTGAACCTATTACTGTATGAATTATAACATGTTTTACATTAAATTATAGAAAGATAAATTAATTAATAATATCATGTAATTGAATTAAGTCAGACGATAAATCCTACTTACTCAAATCACTTTTCAGATTTTCAGTCTTACCCAATAAAATTTCGTGTTCACATGTTTTAGACCTTTCTTGAGCTAGTTGATTTTTCAGGTCGGTGATTTGGTCAGTCAATTTTTTATTTGTAATTGTGAATTCTTCTAACACCAATTTCATTTCTGCGTTGGCTTCTTTGTTATCACCAGCACAATGGTCTGTCTCCGCAAGTCCATCGTCACAGTCATCAACGGCCACTTTGAGTTTGTCGACATCTAGTGTTGCTAATTTGAATTTCAGTTGTTCATTTTCCACCCTGAATTTGTCGACATCTCCTTGCGTAGCTAATTTGGCTTGTAATTCATTTTCCACTTTGAGTTTGTTGACATCTAATGCTGCTAATTTGGATTTCAGTTGTTCGTTTTCCACCTTGAGTTTGTCGACATCTACTAGTGTTCGTTCATATTTAAGAGCATGTGAAGCTAACTCGGATTGTAGTAGTTCATTTTTCTCCTTTAGATGGGTGATATTTTCTTTCAATTCGTTTGTTTTTAAATCCATTTCCTCATAGTTTCTTTTGAACACATTTTCTTTGATTTCAATAATTAACTGTAAATTCTCTATTGTGGGGTTTCCATCTACGGGTGAAGAGGTCGTATCACTTTTTTGTGTATTTGCATGTTTATCTCTGCAATGTTCTTTTCCATTTCCTATAACATTGCACAACTAAGTCTAACGAGTTGATAGATTTGTCCACTCCTCCGATATGTTCTTTAGCTTCCTGTTTGATTTTCTGAAAATAACAATAATGTGGCATAATGGGGGGAATGTCATGATATTCGGTTGCATGTATATTATTTAATTTAAATCGGCGTTCGCTATGCAATAATTGAAAGTGAGGCGGATTTGAATTGACCTCTTGGGGCAACACCATCGTTCGAATGTTATCATAAGATGATGTTAAGACTTGTAGATGCATTAGAGGAAAGGGCGTTGCATGACTAGTTGAAAAGTTTGTGCCTAAACGTCTGCTCAACTTTGGGGCAATTAATATGTTTAAATCAATTTGAGAACCGGAAGTCGTGGTTACACTGCAACACTCGGAACAGTAGTTACGAATGACACTGCAAATTGATTATCTTGACTCGATTCCACGTCTGTCCAAGGCCGTTTTGATCTACTAGAGTTACTTCCCTTCGTTCCACTCGACGATATTAAAGCAATGAACAGTGAGTGTTTTTTATGTTGTTATAGTCGATATGGCAGAGGTTAACAATACATTGGAACTACGTTTTAGCCGTTTACTGGAGCGATAGTTGGAACATCAACTGTTGTCCGAGGGATTACATTCACCCTCCGAGATACGTCTTATGTCGTGTGGGGGTCAGGACATTTTCATCTACAGAGTACCCAATGTTTATGCAGGTTGTATGTAGTCAATTGTCTAGTTTAAACCAATAGATCATTTTTAAAGTGTCTCTATGATCTCAGTTGCGGAATGGTGTAGGGAATCTGAGTACTTGAATAACTTTCCAACTCATATTTTGGACGGAACAAAAACTTGATTATTTTTTTCTCTTTTTTTTTCCACATAAACATATAATCCCCCAGAGCATGTATACATTGGAAGGCTGCCAAGGTTTTCTTTTTTTCGGCATTAATAGAATTCGAATTCGCATACATGACGCAAGATATTTACAACGAAGGAAGCATCTCGGAAATTCAAGGGCATTATCTCAAAATTTTCGGTTTTCCTACATTTCGGTTTAAACTCAAAATTTCGACTTACCAAATCGAAAAATTGGGATGAAAATAAAAAACGGTCGTTGCAGTAATATGCTTCCGTAACACTAGCTTAAAGTCGAACATACATGTATGTATATGCGAAAAAAGTCGTCAAAGCTGAATAAGCCTGTATACTAGAAGAGCTTATCATGACAAGTAATCGTGACCTAGCAAAGTCCCTCAATTTTACATGTACATACAGGCGATAGTTCGTCTTTAAATAACTAGCCTTTTATTTAGCAAGCCAAGTTGTCATTTATTCGCGGAGCAATGTTGATCCAGTATTTTACAAAATGATATAAGATATCTTATATCTTTGTGAGATATCTTATATGTGTATAAGATATCTTATTTAAAGTTGAAATCTTATATAATATACACATTGTAATATATCTTTTATCAGATATCTTATAAACTTTTCTTATTGATATATCTTATAAAGTAGATATCTCATAAAAGATATATCTCACGAAAGATATAAGATACACCGTATCTTTTATAATATATACGATCTATTATAAATAAAAGTTTATAAAATATCTCATGAAGAATGAGACTCTCGTGAGACCGGCCAAACATAAGTGAGTGCTCCCTCTGTAAGGTAACTTCCGTTTTTGTTGGAAGACACGCGAAACATACACAACCAACCCTCTGTCGCGACCACGATTGGCTAGGCACGGAGCAGATGTCGTGTTCGAGCAAACATGAATATATTGCAATTATATATCTGTTTCAAACCATTATATGTAGATTCAGCTTCATCATCGAGTGGAGGAGAGTTCATTAGATTATTTCAAATTCAAATCTTGTTCTTTATAAGATATCTTATGATCAAATTATATAAGATATCTTATATAATTTCCTTTATAAGATATTTTAAACAATATATGAGATATCTCATATAATATACAAGATATCTCATAAAATATATAAGATATCTTATTTGATTTTCTCTATAAGATATCTTAGTATCTTTTATTAGATACCTTATATATTATATAATATATCTTTTCAAGAAAAAAAAACCATAAGAAATCTCATTTATTATATAAGATATATTATAAAGTATATAAGATATCTTATAAAGTTGATTAGATATCTTAATAAGATATCTCATATAAGTATACAAGATATCTTATATAATTTGATAAAATCCTGTATCAACGTTGCTACTGTTTCACATTTCAAAGGCAGTCAAAAAAGGTAAACATATTCGTTACTTTCTTAAGGCTAGTAAAACAATAATCGATCTCATCAAAAGGCGATAATCGTATAGTGTTTACACGCGATTTAGTGCCGGAGTCTGTTAGCGAGACACAAAATGATAAACATCGATATAAACGCGGTACGTCTTACCTTGATAATCTCATCAACAGGCTCTTCTTCACATTCATTGAAGTAACTCCAATCAAAATTAGCCATGATATGTAAACGTTCTATATTAATTTGATTTCATTAGTAATGTGACTATCCGCCAGCTTTGACAAACTCGTAGTGTCATCTACCTATGATATACTGACTGGGATTTTTAAAGACTTTAAATAGCAACAAGGACATTCTACTTTCGTTTTGTTAATATCCGCTTTCGTTATGTAGATATTACCTGTTAATGGAATACCACCATTTTTCTTAAAATCAGAGTGATTGTATTGGTTTAAATAACATTGTGTTCAACAAAATATAATTATATGAATGCAATATTACTACTACGTTAATGAACTGTAAATAAGAAGTATGAAAAAGAACGTTATAAGGGAGATAACTCATGACAAACAAAATATACCTTTATTAAACTACAAGTAATGATCATAGAAGATAATTGAAAGACGTAACTTATTAAAAACAACTTTACACCTGATAATCTACGGTTTAATAGTGCATTGGTGTGTATATAGATTTATGTTGTTTTTTTTTTTTTTTTTTTTAAATAATAATGTATCGCATTATGGTTTAATTAAGATATATCTTATTGTTTTTGTTTTGAAATAGTACGTGTTTCATATATATTGCCGGGTCAAAAGTCTTTCCGCATAATGGTCGCTGTGTTTCATCACTGGTCCGCCTGTTTCCCTTATGCCATATTTGTGTAACATTATCCACAGCCGTAATTGGCATTTCAAGATCAAAACAAAATAAGTGATTATTCGTACAGTTCAGTAAAATCCGATCAAACAAATGCTCCTGTCGTGCATGCGCTTTAATCAACTTTGAGCATAACAGCATGGCTACTATACCACAAAGTAACTCTATAGAAAAAACTGTTAGCATATACAGCAAATTATTGTTAATTTTAGATAATACATATATGTCCCAACAAACATTTTGGTATATCACATGACTATTTTGAGCAAATTTTCAGATATTTATTCGTGTTTGAAATTCAACATTATTCTCCTACAATGTACTTAATATACGAAGACAAAGTTTTAGAATAAGCCTGCTTCGCAACATTTTTACATAATGTGTACTTCTAACGCAAGCATCCTCTTGTGCGGGTCTTCTGGTCTTACGTTTGAAGTCACTGCCTCTGTAGCGGGCGTAGCTTACTAAAGCTTCCGAGATAATAAGTTAACGTTCACAACAAACTCTTACTGTACTCGTAAGAATGTAAAACACGGAAGTAAATTCAAATTTCAGTTCACATTTAGGTATAATTTTCTTTAATCAAACGTACGTATGGTCCTTATTTCATATATTGGTGAAAAGCCTCTAATCATCCTAAGTTCAGTGTTGTTGGTGCTTTTGCCTCTGCTTAACCTCAAAGATTTATAGTAAAATTTATGGCATTCATGTAAATCGCAAGATTTTGGGATATGAATACCAGGTTTTGAAATGTCACAAGTTTTAAATACAAATCAAAACATTTCAAACATAAAGCTAAATACTTCAGCTATTTATCACAATATTTAAAACATGAATTGATCACAAGGAGATGTATTGGACGAATATTATTACACATGTATATGTATATAACGCCGATGTGGCGCAGTGGTATAAGCTGTGGGTATTTCTGGCTGTAAGCTAATTTGATCATATTCAGAAATGCGCACAAGTTTATAAAAATAAGTAATAGTTTTTAAAATGCATTATTTGGTTGTTCTGTACTTCCTGCCTTTTGACAAATCGGAGAGAAATGTTACAAAGATGCTACAAAAATATTGAATTAGTGACCTTTAGTCTTTATTTTGTCAAAAAATGTAGTTTTGTATTTGTTTTGGGAAAAGGCGTTGATAAGTTGCAAAAACTTGTGCCCAATTCCTTTGTACTTTTTGACAATAAAATATGTTTAAATAAAACGCTATTGGGTGCAGTATATCATGAGTTCGAGGCCCGGTCAGTGCACGAGTCATAAAGTTTTCTTCCTTCGTCAGTTGTGTTACTTTGTCATATATAAATATTCTTTAACCTTTAGAACACAAAACACATGATACAGTACATAGCTTACAAGGTCTATAGCATCAAGCATGACGTTTAAAATATACATAAAATGTTTAGGAAATAGCTTCAACATGTCATACATACAATGTATCTGTTGTCGCATTCTAGACTATTTTTTTTTGTAATGCAAAACGTAAGTTTTAGATAGATATCAAAACATTTAGAACAAAAGTTTTAAAATATATCAAAACTTCCAAATATACGTTTTGAATATATATCAAAACATTTAAAATTCAATTCACAAGATATCGAACAAACAATTAAGATTACTAAATACAAAATTTTCGAACAAGACTTGACAAGAGTAAGATTTCAAAATACAAGATAATGCCCCTTTAATCACCAACATTTTCATATAGATCAGAGTAAGTACAGGTGGTATTTGAACCATACGAATCGTGTAAAACGTAGCATATCATGCGTCATTCTTAGACCCACTTTTTAAAGTAATTTTTTTAATTTTTAAAAAAATTTATTGTCAATCAACAATGAATAATGATTGGGCACAAGTAGTTACAACTTATCCACACCTTATTATCACATAAAAACTAGCATTACAAGGAAAACACGCATATTTATTTCTTCAATGACTTCACTCGATTTGGTGTAAGTTTGTACACGATTAAATAAGTTTGAGTTAAGGTCTACGGCAAGAAAGGGTTTCCAAACAAAGTTGAACTCAACATTTAAAGAGTTAAAATTTGGAAAAGGAGTATTCCTTTTATTCACTAAAAGACGACAGTCTAAAAAGAAGTGAACGACATTTACACGGGTTACGGCAAGAATATGCTGCATTCTTTGCAAGGTCTGT